>NC_000069.6:24435065-24735690 GCF_000001635.26 Mus musculus | reverse complement strand
AAATTGCTAAGTAGCAATGTTCTGACTATAAATCTGGGGGGTTGGGAATACCATGGATGCTCATTTGCCTCGGTGCTTATATGTTGGTATTGTGTAAGAAGCTAGCCAAAAGTATCACATTGTTGTCTGTGTCAATACAGAGATACAATCCATTTAGAATAAGTTTCCACTTGAGTGTCACAGATTATTAAGGAGTCTGGCTTCTTTAGAGTAGACAGATGAAGGTTGCCCTACCATTTCAGAGTTTGATAGAATGCTATATATCTTCTAAACTTATTTTCATTCTTCCCATTTGTAAAGGGTGACTTTCTAACACTGTTACAAGTAGCAGAGCCGGGTTTGAATGAATATTACCTTGGTTATGATATTGGCCAGTGCCTTCGACATTCAGAACTATCTTAAGTACTTTTTGATTGCTTTGATAAATTGTCCAAACAAGGCAACTTAAAACAGAAAGCTTTTATTTTTGGATTTATAGTTTCAGAGGATCGGAGTTGATGATGACAGAGCAAAAGCAGGAACAGCTGAGAAACTTGATCCACAAGTAAAAGGCAGAGAGAAAGAGCCTGGGAAGGAAGTGAGTCTTTTGAAACCTTTAATCCCAAGCACAGTAGTACACCTCCTCCAATAAGGCCACACCTCTTCCAGCAAGGCCACACCTCCCCTTGTCAAACAGTTCCACTAACCATGATCAAATATGAGTCTAATGGGTCCATATGCATTCAAATAGCTAAAGGAAAATATCTTGTTTAAAAGTGTTATATTCACATCTTTCAATTAGCATATAGATAAAATGATAAATCATTTCAACTGATTCAAACTGAATTGTAGCATACAGTACTTTAATGAATTGAAGAAAAATACTATCTGAACTTTTGGCCCAATTGACATAATTTTATAATTATTGTTCTACCTATGTGTGAGATATTGTAATTATTTTAAATACAAAAAATTCTAGGTCTTAGGTCTAGAGATATGACTCAGCAGAGAGAGTACATTTTAGTCCTGCACATGGCCTGTGTTTGATGCCGAGCCACATTGTTTGTAATCTGAATTTTATTTTTTCTGGCCTCCACATGCACCTACATGTACATGGCATTTTCACACATGGATACACCTACAGACAGACAGACAGACAGACAGACAGACGGGCTGACTGACTAACTGACTGACTGACTGACAGGCACAGACATACATAATAAAATAAAAATAAATCTTAAAGAAATAAATGGGCTATATGATGCCAGCCAGCCTGTATATTATGAAGGAGAGAATAAGAAGCTGTGTTGTGAGGTTGTTTGAGAAAGAAGAAAGAAAACAAGGAGGAAAGGGGGAGGGAGAAACAAAGGAAAGAAGGAAAGGAAACACACAATATATTCGTATTGCCTTGTGCATAGCATTTTGTATCTTTCTGGGTTATTACGTTCTGCTTTCAGTTTTCAGTACCATTTTGGCCTATTGGCCATCCTGGTCTAGCTGTGCTGTGAAAGGTTTTCAGGTAATAGTTTTTATTTGAAACTTTATTTGTTCCATGCTAGAAGCTCTTTTAAATTTAAGAATGTGATTTAATTTTTTCAGCAATTACTCCCAATTTCCTTCAAAATGCAAATTAATATAATTCTATAAGGGGAGCAAAGAAGATTGAATTTTTACACAGTCCACTTTAAAGAAAGGTTATTTCTGTATTCTTCAAAACTCCTTCATTACTAATTCTCTAGTGGTCCTGAATTTAATCAGGAACCTGAAGATGAGAAAAGCCAAAATATCAAAGGCAAAACATTTGCATCATGCTCACTGTGGCTAAAATACAACATGCAATTTATGGGGAAAGGATAATTAAAATGCTTGGTCACAACTACAGTTCAACGATGCTTGAAAACTTGAAATTGAACGTAAATATGGTAATCTATACTTTTCATATTGTCTAAGATGGTTTTTAATTCTAGCAACGTGGTCTAAAATAGATTCTCTGCTTCTCAGAATACTTCAGAATACTGTCATCTGTTTACTCAAAAGAAAATATACAATAGGATCTTGGTTAGTAGCAGACTATATAATTAATTTCAAGTTGTTATTATTCAAACTCTTTTCTAGATCAAATATGATGAACTATTGGGACCCATACAATATGGTTTAATTAAAAGACAACAACATTCATCTCTACTTGTGCTTCTTTTAGATCTATTACTCTTATAGGGAGCATAAGTAATATGAAGCTGAATGTGGTAGTTTATTCTTATAACCCCTGTGCCTGCGACTGCTGAATTGGAAGGATTGAGATTTAGAGTTGACCCTTCTTTGTTTATTTTTAATGTATCTGGTAAAAATAAATTTGTTCCTGGCAGATTGTTAAGATGAAGATTCTCCAATAATTTCCTAAGATTAACTGATATGTCAAATGTGTATTTTAAAATTGAAAAGCAGCTCTGGCAAGATGGCTCAGTAGTTAAGAACATGTGCTGCCTTTACAAAGGACTCAAGTTCAGTGCCTAGCATTCATGTCAAGAACTCAAGAGGACACAACACCTTTGATCCCACAGTCATCCATGCTCATTTACATGAACATGCTTAAGCACAGACACAGTCACGTGCACACAATTAAAAAGGGATCTTTTAAGTTTCAAGAAAAATATCAGTATGAAAAATATATACATATTTTATAGTGTAAAATTTATATTAAATATTTACAATGAATTGAAATGTGATATTAAATATTAAGAGCCATATTTTAATATACTCATTTTAATTTGTCATATATTTATTCCATTTAAAACACATTATTGCAAAGCATTCAGAAATGTTTATGAGAGTATATCAAATACAATTATTGTTTCAACTAAAATAATTTAATAAGTGATTATAAAAATAGATTGTTCCATTTTAATTGGATATAATAATTTTGTGGGTAGAATCAAGGGGAGAGTTCAGGCTGCCTGCAGAACGTAAAAAGAAAGGAGCATTGGATTGGAGATGTAGAACTGCTTATTAGAAAATATTCATCCGAGGCCCAGAAGTGGAGGCTTGTCCTTATAATTCCAGGTGTTCAGCTAGTCAAGACCAGAGGATTTCAAATTTGAGACCAGTCTCGAAAATGATTACCTAAATATTGAGTCGGGTGGACATATAATTTCTGTTCTATACTTACTCTTGGGGAAGATTATGGAATATTTAGTTAACTAAAAAAGTGCTTCAGTTTCATTTCACACAAAATAGAAACAAGAACAAATAGCTACCAAGAAAAGCCCTTATTAGGTAGTCATTTTAGTGTATTATGTGTGAGCAAACTCGAGTGACTTGAAGAATTCAGGTGTTCCGCTCTTGTCAGTCCAAAGACCACACAGCTCACCCTACATCTGGAGTTGGAGATATGACTCTCCTATTGAGTTTAATTGATTCTCTTGAAAAGCACCCGGTGTTTCACTACCTGATGTTTAGTCTTAAGTGGCTCATGCTGAGGGAAATACTCTCTTTTACATGTGATTATTCTTCCGTCTCTGACAGTTACCTCAGGTTGTGAAGCTGATAGAAAGCACGGCATCAGAACTGGTGTGTTAGCACCTCTAATGTTTTCTTCTTTTATCAGAGAAAGTCATAAAACTAAGTCATGTTCATGGGAGTAAGAAATCCACTACCTAATGGCATCTGTAGAATTTAAAGCTGTGTGGAAAGGGAAGGAAAAAAGGTTGTGACAGTGTTGCAATATGCCAAAACTCTATCTGTATTGCACGGGGGATACGTTACCAGACAGGCATAAAAAATGGTACGGTTGAGCTCAAACCCTGGGAATCTCACACCTGAAACCAGCAAGAGTAGAGCCATTCCCTGCCTGTGTATAACTGCTTTGGAACCGTAACCATGACACTCCACTGAGGACCATGGGCACTGAGTCAGATAGCATACATTCTTGGAGTTCTCCATGCTAATGAGGTATCTAGGTATCCCTAAGCCTTCAGCCAATGAGCGTCCATTCCTGGGCATTCCTTCTTCCTACAAAAGGTTCACCTTGAATAAGGGGTATGCATTCACGTCCATCACCAAATAACCTGTTATGAACCAGCAAGAATCGTCTCTTCAGATTAAAGATGTCTGTGGGGTAAGGCCTTTCTCTTAAAGAGATGTGCCTAAACCTCCTGAGGAAGGCCTTCTGTCCTCCAGACTCTCCAGTACTCTTGGCACTCACTACCTACCAGACCAGGATTCTGCTTGTCCAGGGCTCTGTCTTCCCCTTCCTGCTTGGTATGTGGATGCCCTGAGGGGAAGCATAGTTGACAGACCCCTGTTCCTGTCTCCCAACTATACTCCAGTGGCCCCTGGGTACCCAGAGAGGTGACCTGAAACCACAGCATTCGTCCGTGACTCCACTGTTTCTCCTTCAAGCACACTGAAGGAAGGTATGGACTGTGGACCCCCATGTCAGACTTCATTCTGCCTTCCCCAAGCAGTTGTGCTCCCGACACCCCTCAGCAGAGAAGCAGAACACGATAGGGCACTAATCTACTAGTGAATGTTAGCTTGTATTAGTTACTTTCCCCATTGTTATGGCAAAATAACTGACAGAAGCAACTCTAGATAAACGAATTATTTTTGAGTAATTGTAGAAGAAAAGGAAGAGTCCACCATGACAAGGAACGCATGGTGACAGCTTGAAGTGTCCATTCTTGTGACAAGTTCAGTCAGCAAGCAAAGGTTAACATATACAGATGCTCAGCTTGCTTCTTGTATTTTAAGCCCTTTTTGTTCTGTCTGTGTCTCCAAACCATGGCATGGAAATGCCCACTTTCAGTTAGATTTAACCTCCTCAATAAGCCACTCTAGAAACAAGGTAGACAAAACCACATGTGTGTTTCCATGGTGATTTCAAGTCCTTAGTCAATTTGACAATGACATGAACCATCACCTAAGTCTAGAAGAATATGTAGCAAGAAAACTATGTACTCATTAAGGCTAATTAGTTTGATTAATTTAAAAGTAAGTTATTTAATTCTTTTAAGGTATTCTTGTGTTTTCCTTTTCTGCTACAGAATTTTATATAATTAATCATTTACCAGTTTTGAATATTTTGTTAAAAAATACTAAAAAAAGCCAGACTCAAATATTTAAAAAATAAAATAAGTATGTCAAAATTTTATTTTTATATGAAGTTGTGCAGTCTATTAATAAAACTACTAGGAACTGGGAAATGAAAATCATCAGGTCCTGAGCATAGCAATGTTTGTTCACTGATGGTCTTAAATTTAGTATGTATATGCTTGAAGACAAGCAGAATTAGAATATTTTCTTTACTTTTCTGCGCAAACACAGTAATCATGTTTTAATTCTAAAATGTATATATAAAGTTCACACACAACACACTTAATTTAATGCCGGCCGTTTTTATCTCAGTGAAACACATATATCTAAATACGACCTAAAGTTATACCATCGATATGATATTGTCAGTCAGAGATTAGATGGAGACTTGGCAAGGGTTTACATTTCGTTCTTTACAATTTCAGAGACAGCATCCCCTTTTGTTTTCCTACCTACAACAAGCACTCTATGGTGGCTTCTCCATGGCATGTTTGAACTGCAAAGACCACTCCTTCTGTTCCATTAGTGAATAATAACATGGCTACTTAAGTTCAATATGGCTACTACCATATTGTGAGTGAAGCATGGAGATTTGTGATTTTTCTGAACTGCCTTTCTTCTCCCACATCAAAAGGTGTATCATTTGTCAGCATGCTCGTCTCAAATAAGGAGATAAAATAATTCAAACTGTGAAGAAATGTCTTTATTATAGTCTCTTGCTAAGGACAGAAGTATAAAATTAAAAAATAAGTTCTGCTGTACATTTTGATCCTTTAAGGGTCTAGAACATAAAACATCAATTTCTGTTACATTTTCAGAAGTGCATTGGTACAAATGCCCATTCCCTATCTGCCTGTAAAATGATGGTTAGAAGGCATGCTGTCATGACGTTCGTAATTCAAAGCAACTGTGCATGATGTGGAAGCATGGGACTTGGTTAAGGAAAACAGTAAATAAAAAATGGAGAAAAGCCCATGAAGTCTCACTCTAGAACATTCTCTGCTCTATCAGTCATATAGCATCTAGACTGAGTAGAAAGACACACCCTAAATAGTTAAGTTAGATACCTATAGACAGCATATCCATTTTCTTAAAGTTGCAGTTAAAGGGGATAAAATCAGAATGGACTTAAGAAACGAGAAGACAAGAGGCAGCATCTTCCTGGTGGTTAGCAACCACTCAGTCAATGCGCTTGTTTGACCAGTGTGAAGATGTATCACAGAGCATGGGGCTTCGTTGAGTTTGTCAGGATATCATGATTTCTTGAAGTTTATACTGACTTAACCATTTTGATTGTTCATATTTTTGGTAGTTGGTCAGATTTCATTACTTGCTGTCCTTTGATATTTAGCAAGTCTTTTTGTTTCTCATGCATAAGAATGATGACAATCACTTTATATAGTAATCTAATCTTAACTAAAAAATTTACTTGTTTAAGAAATAATCTGATATTATCAAACAGAAATTGCCAAGACTAATGAAATCTCCTTGCCATCAATTTTAATATTTACTAATCAAATTAAAAACAGATTATTATATTGACTTTTAAAAATTAATGTTATAAATATTAAGTTTAATTGATTAAAATATTAATATCTATGAATATGTTTAAGAATAATATGTAATATTGATATAATATTGTTGTTAATTCAATTTATTAAAATTATTTTTCTTGTTTCAAAAATAAAATTTGAGAATTGAATAAGAAAGTGTGACTGCAATACATAAAAAACTTAAAGTCAAGGAGGAAAATTAAAAATAAATGGACCATTTGGTAGTTAACATTGATTTTTAAAAGCTATATATGGGAACATGTGTCTTAGCACATGGTATATAAATTCAGATTATTGAAGATACAGGTAGAAACCCTGTGAAGTGTGTGAACCTTTGGTAGGCATCCTTTGTAGAAACACGAACCCTGTGCACACAGAGCCCTAAGCTATGAAAAGCAAAACTAGGAAGCCTGGGGTTTATTTTCCTAAGTGGGAGAGGAATTTGCAGATTTTAGTGAAGAGAGGAAACATCTTTGTAGTCCTTGTTTTGTTTCATTTTATAGGAGTATGTGCATTTTGCCAGTTCATGTAGAGTGCAATGCATATGTGTGCATACACATGTGGAAGCCAGAGGACAATACGAGGTGTCAACTTCCGGTTCAGTTCACTTTCTCTTCTGATATTTCACTTGGTCCCAATGTTCAACTAAAACCAAAGTTGACTGGGCAGGCTGACCAATAAGCTCTGGGTATCCTCTTGACTCTGCTTCCCTCACACTGAGAAGACATGCCCTAGCCACCACACACAGCATTATGGTAGATTCTGGGTGTGGAATTCATGTCCTCAAACCTAGCTGAGACATCTCAGCTTTATGTTGTAAAAGAATGACTTTTCATCATTACTGTTGGAAATATTGATAAATGAGAGGAAGTTTATTTTCATTATCTTTATTTCTGTGCTGGTCTAACAACCACCTCAATTTCTAAAAATTATAAAATTGTGTTTAAAGAATTATGATTAAATTACAAAGTTGCTTGAGATGATCTTTTTAAATATTGCATATTAACATGTTCAGGTAGTATTATGCATATGTAATTGATATTGTAGTTACAGTATGTATTTATTTATTATACTAGCATGTGCTTTATATATTTTCTTTTTTAAAAACTCTATATATTACCTTTTTGCAGGAGGAAATCTCTTTAGGCATATGGATTCTTGGGTTGTTCACAATCACTTCAGCCAGTACCTATAATTATGAATAAGCATGAAGTTATTGCTCTTGGGCTTATTAATTTTCTTTTCAAATATGTACTCATATATAAATTAATAAACCTATCTAGGAATTGTTCCTCTCCTTTTTCCTAGTTATGTAGTCTTCATCAATTTAGATAACATTTGTTTATAAGTTCACCTTTTTGTGTAAAAGTGTGTCTTGTAGGCTCTTGATGAAGAACATTCCAGGGTACATGGAATTTATCCAACTTATCCAACTGCAGTATGTATTCAGCATTTTTGTCTTAAAAATCTTTTTTTTTTTTAATAAAAAACAACATTTAATTGGGGCTGGCTTACAGGTTCAGAGGTTCAGTCCATTATCATCAAGGTGGGACCATGACAGCATCCAGGCTGTCATGGCACAGGCAGAGCTGAGAGTTCTACATCTTCATCCAAAGGCTGCTAGTGGAAGACTGACTTCCAGGCAACTTGGGTGAGAGTCTTAAGCCCACACCCACAGTGACACACCTACTCCAACCAGGTCATACTTATTCCAACAAGGCCACACCTCCAAATGGTGCCACTCCCTGGTCACATACAAACCATCACATTTCCCTCCCTGGCTTATTCAAAAACATTGAGTCTGTGGGGGCCATACTTAAACATAGCATAATGCAAATGCATTTAGTGCAACTGTTAAAGTCCTCATAGTCTATAGTAGTCCCAACAATGTTAAAAGTCCAAAGTTCAAGGTCTCTTCTGAGATTCATCCAACTAATTAACTTTAATCTCCAAAGCAAGGCAGGAAACCAGCTGGGCAAACTCCAAACTCTGCTCTCCATGGCTGATGTCAAAGCAGTCTTCAGATCTCCACTCCTTTTTCATCTTTGTTGACTGCAACAAACTGCTTTCTCCTGGGCTGGTTCCACTCCCTGTTAGCAGCTTTCCTCAGCATGTATCCCATGGCTCTAGCAGCTTTAACATCTTTGTGTCTCCAAGGCAATTTCAATGTTACAGCTTCTTGTTTCAGTTTCTGGGATTCCCTTGATCTTTTGGATTCCTCCTAAGGGCTGGCATCACTTCTCCAGCTCTGCCCTCTGTAGCACTCTAAGCTCAGGTTGATCCACTCCACTATGGCTGCTGTTCTTGGTGATCATTCCATGGTACTGACATCTCCAATACACTGGGCTGTTCCACTCCAACGTGGTGCCAGGCATCAAATCCTTTGCATGACCCGTTTAGTCCTGGGCCATCAACTACAGCTGAGGCTACACCTTCTTCCATGGCCTTTCATGACCTCTCATAGTGCCAAGCCTCAGCTGTTCTTCATGATACCTTCATGCCTTCAAAACCAGTACCACCTGGGTGACTCTTCCACATTACCAAGTCCAGCTGCAGCACGAGGTACAACCTTGGCTATCTCTGGAAAACAGGTTATTTGTGCTCCCAGAAAACAACTTCCAGATTTCAACTCAGTGGTGCTTGTCTCTTCTTAATCATTGCTAATGTCTTAGCTCCAACTATCCAGCATCAATTGTCCCTGTAATTCCTCCATTCTTAATTCTAGAGCCAGAGCCACATGGCTGAAGCTGCCCTGTTCTGCTGTTTACAGAAACTAGAACATAATCCTCTTGTACTATTACATTATCACTGGCTTTATGTTTTCCAAATCCTTCACTGCCTAAGCTTGCCTATCCTGGTTCTTGTGCTGTAGATTGACCTTGAATGCTGAGATCAGCATGCCTGTTCTGTGGGATTAAAGGTGTGTACCACCATGCCTGTATCTAAATTCAGCTGGGTAGGATCTTGCCCCAAGGTCCCACTCCCTTAATCTGTTATTTCCTAGAACACAGGATTTTGCTCCATTTCACTTCCTGGTATGCCTTTAATACTCCAACCATATATTTTATATTTTGCCTTTTTAAGCTTGCTATGCTTGTTCAAACTTCTTTTGTGAGATTTAACCAGAGAACAAAGTCTCTGCTGAGTTTTTTTTTGAAAAGTCCTTTGTCAATGCAATTAATGCAATTAATCCAAGTCTCTTCACCTTAGCCTCAGGCAGACTTTTCAGACAAGGGCAAAAAGTAGCCACATTCTTCACCAAAATACCAGAAAAACAGTCTTTATGCCACATCCTGAATTTCTTCTCCTTTGAAATCTCTTGGGCCAGGTCAACACAGTTCAAATTACTCCCAACAACAAAGTCTTCCATATTCCTACTAGGATGACCCATTAAGCCCCGTTTAAAGCATTCCACTGAGTTCCAAATCCAATGTCCAAAAATCCATATTCTTTCAAATAAAAGCATGGTCAGGCCTATCAGAGCAATACCCCAGTCCCTGGTACCAACTTCTGTCTTAGTTAGGGTTTTACTGCTGTGAGCAGACACCATGACCAAGGCAAGTCTTATAAAAAACAACATTTAATTGGGGCTGGCTTACAGGTTCAAAGGTTCAGTCCGTTATCATCAAGGTAGGACCATGGCAGCATCCAGGCTGTCATGGCACAGGCAGAGCTGAGAGTTCTACATCTTCATCCAAAGGCTGCTAGTGGAAGACTTTAAAAGTCTTTGTAGAGTGACAAAGTTAGTTATTTTAACTTGAATCATCTCAGCAAATTTTTCCAATAAAGCCAGCCTTTATTTTTTTCTTCATGTTTAGTGTATATTCCACAAACTCTGAAGGATATATGCATATGGTATCTAAGAAAGATATATGACTAGGAAGGTAAAGAGCTAACCTCATCTGCAGTATCTAATTTAAAAAAAATAGTACAATTTGGTCAAGAAGAAAAAGAATCCTGGCAGTTTAGAATTATTTTGAATAATTATTAGTATTTTCAGGAATAGTATCTATACTTATTTTGGCCTACATTTTTACATTTCTAAAATATATTTGAACTAACTTTATACATTTTATCTTTAAATTTTGTACTGCAGACCCTTATTCCATATGTACCACAGGCTAGATTTGCTTGAGCCTTCTGAGTACTAGGATCACAGGTTGGGACCACTGAGTTCAACTCTTAAATAAATGACACGTGAATAGTTTTGAAAAAGAACATACATTATAAACTAAAAAAAAATTGTATAGCTTCTAAGTAAAAGAAATATTTGAAATTCTCTATTGCATGCATTTCATCTTGTTTGAATTAAACAGAATGATTTTTATTTAATAGAATCTTGCTGTGTTATTTGAAAAGGGATGGAAGATAGTCCTGCCTCCTTATATGTAGAAGAAAACAGTCTTCTAGCACGAAGATGGGTATGCTGGTTAATCAGTCAGAACAAAAGTCTTGGGTTTATGCCTATGCTTGGCTCCTATATAATACTGCATAAAATGTTTAAGCACCTATCTGCAAACCTCATACAAGCTGTGAAAGACATAAAGTTGGAAAACAATAGTCCTGCGAATTAATGTTACACAAAGGGTAGAATAGAGTGTTGGGATCTATCACCTATCTGTGATGCCTCAAACCCTACACTCAGAGCTTTGATACCTATGAAAAAGTCAATTAATGTCTCTGTTACTTTCCTATCCATAAAATGTGCAGGAGTCTAGGCACAAGTTAGGTTCATTATCAATATGCAGTAGGTTGAACTCTGTAAAGCACTTAGTAGCTTCTGCTGTAACTATCATTTTATGGACAAACTTCTTTAAGTTTTTAATTAATGTATTATTGTTCTCATCCCTTTTAAAGTTATTAATGATATTTTGTGTGTCAACATCATGCTCATCTCCCTGTTATCTCATATCTACCCTTTGATCTTCCAAACTTTCCCCAATATAAAACACACACACACACACACACACACACCACCACCACCACCACCACCACCACCACCACTACCAACACCAACAACAATAAGAAATCCTAGAAAATATCCCATCATAGAAACTCTAATTTGTTACATTGTGTTGCAGAGCACATATGCTTCTGTCCACACCCCTTCGCTTGCAAATGTTCATGGCAATGAGTTTGAGATCTCTGGCTTATGTGACACCATCAATATTGGAGCTTCACCAGGACTCCTCTCTGTTACTTTGTAGTTGCCCTGTGTCATGCAGAGCCTGCAGCATTGGAACAACAGGACTACCTTTTCACATGTCTCAACTATTCACAGATGGTATAGATTTTGGGGTGAGCAATTCAGACTTAGATCTGGTCCTGGGTGATCAGCCTAGCAGCTATCCCTACTCTGTAACACCAGGATGAGTGCTCCAACACTACCCTGGCTAGACCACCTAGCTCCACCGTTGGGAGGAGACAGAGTCCGTTCTCTTGCTTTCTTGGTCTGGGGGCTTGGTCACTGCACCAACTCCAGATCTGGGTCCCCTGTTCTGCCCAGTCAAGGTGCCCTCCCAAGTTTCATAATCTGCAAGGGAGGGTCTGAGCCAGCTCTCCTGCTCTCACAACCCTCTGGGTTGGTTCTTACAATTGCCACAGGTGATGAGGGAAACTAGGTGATCGTCAACCCTTCCTGCCCTCATGCCATCTGGCCAAAACAGAGTCCATTGGCTGGAGGTAGGGTCAGCTCTCTTGCTAGTGTGCCCTCTTGGCTATGCTGGCCTAGAGAGGTGCAGGGCCTGCTATGCTGAGTGCTGCAGCCAGCTCTGGGCAGGGCCTATTCACCTACTTTCATGACCCTCTGGCCAATCAACTGTCACAGGTGGGGAAGTGCTTGGGGTGTGGGGGTATCACCCCCTCACCCTTGCCACCTTACCCAGATGGATAGCGAGGAGAGCTTTGCTAGGCTCTTGCCATCAGGGCTGTCTCAGCCACAATCCCTTGTCCCCTCAAGCAGAGCCAGCTCTAATATACAGGCCAGGTAAGGTGCACGGCCCACTCTCTCAAGTGTTGCAGACAGTGAAGGGCAGGGACAACTTTCAAGCTCTAATGACCTACCATACAGGGTCAGCTTTCCTACACTCATGCCTTTGGGGTCAGCTCATCCCAACCCCTTATACCAGGGCCAGCTCCACTGTGCTGCATGGCCAAGGTATGGGGCATGCTCTCCACAGTGCTGCCACTGATAAGAAATGAGGCCAGCTCCCCTGAGTGCAACATCCAATGATGGGCAGGGCCAGTTGTACACTCTTTGCCTGTTGCCAAGAGATGGTATTATTATTATTGTTATTGTTATTATTATCATTATTATTATGTGCCTAAGTGTTTGCATGTCATTTGGGGAGTTGATTAGTGCTAATATGCATATGTGAAACTCAGAGGACAAATCTGTCTGGTCAATTCCTTCCTTCAACCTTTATATGAGATTCTGCCATCAAACTCAAATTTCCAGCCTTCTTGGGACAAGTACCTTCACAAACTAAGCTACCTCACTGGCTCCTACTTCATTTTAGAAATAAAGCCATGAAAGTTTAGGAAAGTTTTGGTACAACATGAGATTACTCCTTGGAACAGAATGGGAGCATGTTTGCAAGTATTTATTTAAAGAAATGCTATTAACACCAAAGCATCAGACGCTCTGCTGCAAGGAGCCACAGACTGAACAAATTTCCCAAGCTCAGATGACATCTGAGTGATCTGAAAGACAGTTTCATGTGTGCTTTTCCTTGGAACTCAGGCAGCTCTCTGTGAGTTCAAAACTAGTTAGCAAGACCCTGTCTAAACAAACAAAACAAAACAAAACACCCGCCTCTTTCAGACTTCTTTTCTTCCATTGAAATGATGGAGTAAATTAGCCATGAGCTTTCATTTTGTGGGTCTCAAACATGTACACTGATGTCAGAGTTTCACATTTTATTAGAAAATTTGAAGAAATACAATTACTTTTTCAATCTCAGGCTCTGATGGCAGCCCATGGGGCAGCTTACAGTGCTGCTTTCTCCAGAGTGGAACATTTCATTGCTTTCTCCCCAGGAGCTGCTGCAGTACCACTTAGTGTACAGGAACAGCACATCATCAGCCAGGCACCACCAGATCTGCAAAAAAATAAACCACAGAAGCTGAATTGGATGTTCTCCCTCTAGGAATGAGCACAATGATGCCATATCACACCAAGACAGCAGAGCCGGGGCACAGAAGCCACAGCTCATTTCATTTATTTCCAAACATTAGAGTGTTCATGGGAGTTGTTCATTTTGCCTCATGTCCTGAATCTTTCCAGGTCTAGCAACCACCGCCATCAGAAAGATATGTGCACAAGTGGTCAAAGGAGAAGTTAAATCTATTGAGATTTAATGATAAGAAAATTAGTAGTCACTGGGCCCCTTATGTAGGTATTGATAGCTAGGTTTGATTTAAATTTCCACTTAGCTGTTCCATTGGCATAGTTTAAAAGCAGAAAAGTACTGTAGAGTTCCCTTTTTATGGTCTGTATTGAATTTTATCTAACTAAACACTACTTGAATTTGCTAAGATTTAATTTTGAGACAATGACATAGAGTAACATATTGAAGATGACAGTTAATGTAACGTTATTTGAAGAAGACTACTTCACAATTAATAACACACAAGGGTTCTGTTGGGGGCCCCTCTGAAGTTTTTATTTATTTATTTATTTATTTATTTATTTAGTTTTGCCTTTCTAAGTAGGGATGGTTTCATGAATAATAAGACCATTTCTTTTTGGAGAGAAAATTCTTGGAAACATTGACAGGATGGGTTTTATTGTGGTTGTTGTTTGTTTTTTCGTTCGTTTGTTTTCTCTGCTTGAAGCAAATTTTTGCTGTATGTGCTGTTTTTACATAATTCTTTGGGTGACTTCTGGGATCCTGATATGACCTCAGGATCCCTCAATTACTACACTAAAGTTTGGAGATGATCAAATTTATCTCTGAGTTTTAGATGTAGACAATAAATATACCCACATTTTAAATAACTGTGTTTATGTTTTTGTCCATGTATGTGTGAATATTTTCACACATGTTTGGATGCCCATAGAGGCTAGAAGGGTCAGAGAATACCCTGGAGCCAGAATTATAAGCAGCAGTAAGCTGCAGTGCCCCTCTCTGAGGAAGGTAGTTATGCCCTCCGGAAGAACAGCTCTTGACTGCTGAGGTATTTTTCCAGCTTCATACTCACAGATTTTGCTCAGTACAGGTGCTCTTTTCAAAGCTTCCTCAGAAGTTTGTTTCTTTATAATAATACTTATTATTGTTAAATTTTAAGAAAATAAATTTGGAAATTTTAACACCTTAGTTAAACTTGGTTAACAGTTTCTTTTTCATAGATATGTCTACTTTGTCCTGTGATACAGAAAAAGTGATATCAGGGAAGACATTTGCTGTACATGAAAGTCCCTTCAATTTTAAATTAGCAAGGACATCCACACTCTATAAATGTATTTGCTTTGAATGATTAAAAGCAAATGCAAAAAAAAAACAAAAAACAGGGAATTGAAAAATGGAATACTCATTTTGATCATTTAAGATCATTTATGATCATTAATGATCATTTAATGATCAACGTTTAAGTTTGAGAAGTGGATATAACTGGATGTCTTTTGGAGGTCATATAGTTTTGTGTGCATATACTTAGTATCTTTCATACTATAGTATGGAACTTTCATAGCTATTCTGAACTATGGTTTCCTGACCCTAAATCTGTCTTAGATATACACATTAAAGATAAAATATGAATCGCATCTCTTAGCATTGTGTGATAAAAATTTCCATTAATAATTGATCCAGCCCACTTCTTCACCACTCTGTATTTAGTTCTGGGCCTGCATCTCTCACTGGAGCTTCTATTACTAAGAGCAATCCCCATTTTTACCTCCTCCTGGAATTTACCAACTTTATCATGAAATATTCTCTTATTAAATTAAAATATATTAAGCTTCATAACTAATTGAGTCAGATAAATTACATATAAAATTAGTAAATAAGTTAGCCATATTCATCTATAAATTGTACAAATTTTTCTGATAACTCTTAAATCTGTTTTTCAAACTCTAAGTCCAGAATAGTGAATAGATATGTTTTTAGTTTCTTATTTAGTGATAACAGCACCCTATGAATCCTTAAGTATCTTTCTGTTGATATTATGATATCATAGGTTCAGTCATGAAAAGTATTAAGTACAGCTATGTTATGCACATTATAATTAGTCAGGAAAGAGATGTTCATTAACACAAAACATATCTTCCTTGTTCCAGTGGCTATAATGCCATGGATCAAATACAAGTATTACAGATTAATTTTTATGAAATAATATTTTTATGAGAAAACAGATATTATTGTTTATGATACTAATAAATTTACCTGCTATCTTTTATAATGCAACATTGACAGGATGTGTGAAGAAGTCTGTGCACTGGGCTAGGAGCAGTTGTGGTGTTTCAAATGACTATAAAAGACACTAAAGATGGGGTTTTCTTTTCTGTTTGACTCACTCAACTTGAAACATTTCTCAACTTGAAAAGATCTGCATATTCAAAGGGCTTCTGTAATGTTAGCTTGATGCAGCTGTTCACACAAAGGTTGGAAAACCCACTGAAGAAGCTGTTCTCTTTCATGTTTCATGTCCTGGTTGAACAAACGCTTTTGCCCTGGCTGGGCTCCAAGTCAGTATTAACGAGGGATGATCATCTAATTTCCTGGGTGTTCTCTGGAACTGTTACAAGCTGTTGACAGATGCATCAAACTTTCTTACATTCCTGAGGAGCATAAGCGCAGTCTCTCATCAAAATTCTGATTTTTGGTATTTTTGACACAATAAGAAAATTAAAGCTGACTGCAGTGACATTGTGAGTTCACATCTTCATTGGTAGCATGATTTGCATTTCCATTCTCCCACTTTAAGTAACTTAATTATTGATGATTGGTGTTGGACATGACTGGTGGTAATAGCACAAAGAAAAAGTTCATATGCACACACCCACCCACACACACCCACACACACACACACACACACACACCCTACAAACCCCCACACACAAACTGATGAAAAAAGAAAAAGAAGAAATTTCAACAACAGCAAAAGTAACAACAACAAAATACCATTAGCAGGTTTGTTTGGAGGTTCTAGCAGGGGAGAAAAGCTACTGAAGAACTGACTGAAGAACATTCTCTTTCTACTCAGAGAAGGCTGCCATCTTAAGCATGTAGTTCCAAGGGGAACACAAATGGAGGAGTGAGGGAGGAAGGGGACACCCACCTCACCAGCCAGATCAGCTGAATCAATCCGAGCAACCAGTGGGATTCCAGATGTTACAGTCAGCTACCATAGTCAGTTAAGTTTTTGCTGTAACTTCTTAGAAATCTGTTCCTTTCAAATGAGAGACAGAAAGAGAGTAGATCCAGATGGAAGGGGAGGTGGGAAGGAACTGGGAGAAGAAGAGGGAGGGAAAACTCTAATCAGGATGTAATATATTAAAAATAATCTAATTTCAATTCAAGGGGAACAATAAAAGACCTTTATGTTTCATAAGTTGATAATTTTATATGAGTTTACTGAGTCTTTGTCATTTAAATCCATGCATTATCTCCTCCTACAGAACCTCACTTCCCTACAGGCATCCTCCTATTTAATGTCATTTTTTAAACAACCCACTGATCATAATTAAGGTGGTTTGCTGGAGCAATAATGGGAGGGTATTTACTAAAATAAGGGTAATTTATCAGTGACTACCCCACTGAAGAAAAAGACATCCCTGCCCACAGCACCCATTGCTCTGTCAGTGACACCTGAAACCACAGGAGCATGTCTTCCCTCTGTGCACAGCGAAAGGGGGACTAGTCTGATCTTGTGCCAATCATCTCGCTCTCCAAGATCCTTTCTTGTATGTGCATTCTTCCTTCAAAATTTTAGACTATTGTGTTTAAGTTGATATACATACAACTGATAGTTTATATACATACAAATTTACATATTTAACTTTAAGATTTTGGAGTTTCAGCATGCTCTAATCTTTAAAATTCACTTAAGGAATAGCTTATTAATCAATTTTTGCAATATGTAAATTAGCTAATGAGACGTGCCTTTACAGAATAAGTTAGGTGATGATATTACACAGGTCTCAAGATTCATAAGCACTTCATATGCTATTTTTGTGCCTTTGAGTTTCTGTTCATTTATTATTTTGAGAAGTCTAGAGCTTGATTGTAGATCGTTATAAAATAGACACAATAGACAAGTTCCACCCTAAAGCTACATTTACTTTGTATTTTCAAAGCTGGTTTCACTAATTTTCTTTTCTTTTCTTTTCTTTTCTTTTCTTTTCTTTTCTTTTCTTTTCTTTTCTTTTCTTTTCTTCTCTTCTCTTCTCTTCTCTTCTCTTCTCTTCTCTTCTCTTCTTTTCTTTTCTTTTTCTTTTTTAAGGATGGTAGCATAGCCCCTAGGTAACTCATGTGATTTGACTGTGATTTGACTAAATTGATTTTGAGAGTACCCAGGATTAGAGGTCTGTAACATTAGTACAAGCTTTCTTAATCATTTGCTATATAAAGTTAATAGGAATCTGAACAATTGATAATCTAGATGTACATGGATATTCTGAATCATTGCCAATGCATGGTTGCTTTCTGGTTTTACATTTCTCTCCTATGGGGTGGGAGGATAGCAATTATTCATTTTGTAAAAACAAAATATAAAAAATCAATGACACGTTACATAATATCTTTGTGATCAATGACTTATATTGCCAGGAAAACATTGTTCTTGTATTTGAAAGGCTAATTATTATATCAGTAACAGATTTCTATTTTTACAACTTCAGGGGTGAGAAGATACAAAGTGAGGCTTTGCTGTCTACATTCTTTGTGCCTTGTAGAGATGTTATACTGAACTTGACTGTGTTATATTTATGTGTGTCTCCACACCAGGAGACATTTAAAAACATTCACTATGTTTTCTCAGATGTATATTGAAGTGTTATTACTCTATCATGACAATTTTAATGTGAACTGAAGGTGTGTATGTGTAGATGTGTGCTTGTGCATGTATGTGTGCATGTGTGTGTATGTGAGAGAGAGAGAGAGATAAGAGTACAGGTTCACCCCAGGCATCATTTCTTAGGAGCTGTTCACACTGTCTTTTGAGACAGAAAGTCTGTCTAGGACCTGGGACTCACTAAAGAGTCAAGACTGTCTCCATAATCAGCATCCAAACGCTGACACCATTGCATACACTAGCAAGATTTTATCTAAAGGACCCAGATGTAGCTGTCTCTTGTGAGACTAGGCCGGGGCCTAGCAAACACAGAAGTGGATGCTCACAGTCAGCTAATGGATGGATCACAGGGCTCCCAATGGAGGAGCTAGAGAAAGTAGCCAAGGAGCTAAAGGGATCTGCAACCCTATAGGTGGAACAACATTATGAACTAACCAGTACCCTGGAGCTCTTGACTCTAGCTGCATATGTATCAAAAGATGGCCTAGTCGGCCATCACTCGAAAGAGAGGCCCATTGGACAGGCAAACTTTATATGCCCCAGTACAGGGGAACGCCAGGGCCAAAAAGGGGGAGTGGGTGGGTAGGGGAGTGGGGGTGGGTGGGTATGGGGGACTTTTGGTATAGCATTGGAAATGTAAATGAGCTAAATACCTAATAAAAAATGAAAAAAAAAAAAAAAAAGACTGTCTGACAACCCAGCTCCTGTTTTATGTCTGACCTTCCTTCCCCAGATTAGGTATAATAAGGATTTCTTACGATATCTGATTTCTGACAGGAGTTCTGGGACCACACTCAAAATACTTTCACTGAAAGTACTTTGCCAAATTAGCTAAAAGCTCAACACCTTTAAAATGATCTTTATCTGTTCAGGTCCAGCCTTGTATAGATTTGTTACATAGTATATACCCTTACAAGTAGAATTTTTTCATATAAAAGTCCCTATATAGTTTCCTTTATTTAGTGTACCTATGTTTTAAATATAAGAAAATAGTTGGATTCGATGCTAAAATGCCCTCGACTACTGTCCTACTGAAGGATATTCAGTAGGAAACCAAACGTCTTAGGTAACATTCTTTTCCAAGAAAAAAAATAAGCTATTACAATAATTCTTTTTTTTAATTAGGTATTTATTTCATTTACATTTCCAATGCAACATCACACTGTTAATCCTTTTACCAATGTCATATTTTAGCACAGATTTTGAAGATTCTTTCTCTCATAGCATCACTTAACACTTGTTCAGCATCAGTGCTCCAGAAAGGAAACATAAAACAAAACTAAGGTAATGCCTTACTCCCACTGAGTACAACAACTTATATTGAGTATTGATTGAATATTGACTTATAACCCCATAAGAGTATAAGAGATAGAACATGGCAATATTGAATTATAACTCCATGAGCTTATATGAGATAGAACATGGCAAATGGATCACAGATTAAATTCCTGCCATGCAACTAGCAAACCTGAAGACTAGAATTTGGATCCCACAGTACATGCACATGTCAGCTGAGCATGTGGGCCTGTGAATAATTCCAGCATTCAGAAAGAAGAGCCAGGGGATTCTGAGAGCCAGCTGACTAGCTAGCTGGGAAATTTTGCTGAGCTCTGCTTTAAACTGAAGACCTTACCTCAATGAATAGGTTGGGGATTGCTTGAGGAAAATCTTTCACATATGATCACATATGTATACATGAAGACTCACATTTATCTAGACGTATGTGCAAACCACACACACACACACACACACACACACACACACACACACACACACACACACACACACACAGGCATACACATACTAAAAAAGTTAAAAAGAACTCTAAGGAGTAAAAAAGGATTCTAAGGAAAGTGTTGTATTTTTCCACAGAGAGTAGCCAGAGGACTAGAGAGCAACAAGGACTTCTCAAGCGATCAGGCTGATTTTCAAAGCAGGTTAGGAAGCTGCAGAGTACCAGGAGTTTTCAAAGAAAGAAATGATAAAAATGAAGATGCTCTTCATGGAGCTGTTTATATCCGTCTCTTGGCAACAAACGTGTAGTAGGTATTCAATAAATATGTGTTAGCTGAAATAAAGAGCCTAAAATTTTGCAGTTGCAGAGTTGCTAAGCAACTTGCCAGAATATAGTAGTTAGTGACTCTTGCTGTTCTCCTGCTGGGTTATGTTCTGTCTGAAGGATGGATTGAAATCATTTGCTTATATGTGAGCTATTTAATTAAAAATAGCTAAACTAGTATTATATAAATTATTAGTAATTGTTAACAGTAAATTCTCTTCATATGAATATTATAATTTTCTGGTTATCTATATGCCACAGACAAGTATTTGTTTTATACAGATATTCCTTCTCCTTTGAGAAAGGAGAACATATATGTTTGTGTAGCAATTAGATACAGCATATATATATACTGAATATATTAATTTCCATATTGATAGAAGATATAAATTAAAAGTTCATTCTGTAGCATTTAGCATCTCTGCAGAATAGATATTCTGTCCAACTGCAGTAGGTGTTGATGCATGTTTGTTTTTCTCCATTAGTGAAATGAGAGCTAAACTAGAGTAATGAGAACCCATATTCCAGGCTCTGGGTGTGTTGTTTGTTGTTGATGTTGTTTTGTTTTGTTTTGTTTTGTTCTTTGTTTTGCTGTAATCATATTCAGTCCCTTAAAGCTAATCCCAAAGTTAATACTGGCACTAAAATTTCACAGATAATGAAACTGTCTTTGTAAAGGCCATCTTTATGATGGAGAGGTAGATGTTGTCACTAGACACTGTGTGCTGTTACATTGTCTTCTCTATTACACTGGATGTTATCTGCAGTTTGACCAACATTTAAACTTAGAAAACTATAGTACCAATGTTGTTCAGTAGCAGAAAATGTGTTTAACATGCAAGGGACCCTATTTATAATCAGAGGGAAATAAGGGGACCAAGAAAGAGCTAAAGTGCTAGAGAGGTAGATTGAGAGAGAAAGAGAGAGGCATAAAGATATGAACTGCCCACATTTCTTGATTCTTTGTGATTTTCCAAAGATCAGTTTCAATAAAAGCCACAGATGCGGAAGTGAGTATAGGCCAGATCTGTGCATTATTACTGAAAAACATTTCTTTTATCTGGAAGGCTTTATTTCCCTTTTCCTTTTTAAACATGAGTAGCAGCCTGTGCACCTTTCTGGCTAAATTCTACATATGACATATCTGACTTCAGGTTATAAGAATTTGAATTCTTATATATTCCTTCTTTGGTTAGTATTTTCAATGGCATTTTTTCCTAAACTTTATTCCATTAATATATGTGTAGTCTAGTATAATTAAAGTTTGTGACAAAATTTTAGTAATAGAACCTGTGCCTGTATTTGAACCTTGTTTCCTTAGTGAATACCCTTGCCTCTGTGCAAATTGAAATAGCACTACTCCCTCCATCTTTCCTTTGCTGATGAGTAGATCTCCCCCACACCAGGAGTTGTTGTAAGGATGAAAATCAGACCAGTTTAAAATATTTCAGACTGTTCATGGTACATTAAACAATGCCTCTGCTTTTATCAAAATTTCACTGATCTCAGGCAGTTCATAATTGCATTTTATACCTCTGTTGGACAAAATAAAAAGAAAAGAGAAGATACAGCTGTTTCAGTGGTGTTTTTGCAGAGGATGAGTTCAGTTCAATGAACTGACATGAGACTTCACAACCATTTAAAACTCCACTCTTAGGGTATCCAATGCCCAAGACTTAGGTGAGTGGGAGCCAGGCATATACAAGGTAGATATTCATACTTGCAGGAAAAAATATTCATATACATAAAAATTATTCTATTTTTAAAAGTAAAGATAGGACTAGATGAATATCTAGTATTCAAAGGTATCAAGCAGATGTACTGGTGTTCTACAGGATCTCAACTCAGGTCCCAGCATGCACATGTTATGGCTCTCAACGACCTGTAACTCTACCTCCAGGGGTCCAACTTGCTTTTCTAGTTTCTGTGGCATACAAGCAGAGAGCCATAAACAAACAAAAAATCTGTACAAACATACTGCAGGTAGGTGAAAGTACATAATGACAGGGCAGAGTGAAATGGAGGGGTCCAGTGAGGAGGAAATAAGGAAAGAGAAAGGGGGCATGGGTAGACCATGAAGCTCACAGGTGGACGTGAAGGTCTCTTCATGCTCTCCTATAAAGTGCATACAGTGTGGCCTTGCAATATTCTGCCTGTTTGTATTCAACATGGGTATTCGATATATAAGTTTGGTTGCTACTGCAACTGATAGATTTAATAAAGCCATTTACTGATTATAATCAAAATAAGTATTCAAAAATTGGGAAGCTAGACTCTTCCATTCCTAACCCTCACCTTCATTCAGAGTGGTATCAATTTGATAATCCTTGACATAAAACTGTGCTTAAATGGGGTAATTGCCTTTTGCTCAGTGAAAGCATTATTATTTACACTACATCTGTGTTTGGAAGGATCAAATGCTTAATTTCCCTGCCTAATAATACTGCTTTTCCTATTTTAGATATTTTGGCCAGGTTGTTGGTTAAAAGCAACCTTGTGCATTATCTTCTTTCAGTTGCAGTTTGAGTTCTTAAAAAAATCTTTAAACACATTTCTGGGTTAACTTAGCTCAGCCTTTGCAAGGCAGAATTTACAAGGCTTTCTGGAAAGCACAGTTGGAGATTGTTTTTTTATGGTTCTACTTTGAACAAATTTATAAGCATAATCTGAGTATGAACTATTTCTAAGATTAACAATGCCCTCCTTAAATGCTGACCATGGTTATATTAAAATTTGAATGTTTAAATATTACC
This sequence comes from Mus musculus, assembly GCF_000001635.26. Lineage (NCBI taxonomy): Eukaryota > Metazoa > Chordata > Mammalia > Rodentia > Muridae > Mus > Mus musculus. The sequence continues at coordinate 24,712,243 of NC_000069.6, read as the reverse complement.
CAAGAGTCACTCTTCCATTCAAGGGCAGATATAAGCAGAATGTAAGACGCTAATGAAAATGGCATTGTGTCTGATATTAATGACTTCTACCTACTTGTGCTGGTCCTGAAAATGTCCTTGGGCCTGTTGAAAAACTCTTGCATTTATTTTTTTCATTATTCTAAATATATTTGTGGTGCTAACATTTTAGAGGCATAGCAATGCATGTACATATATGTTAGTGTATGTGGATAAACATATGTAATACACAATACTGTAAATAAATGTGTGTGTATACACATACACACACACACACACACACACACACACACACACACACACACATATATATATATATATATATATATATATATATATATAAATTTTCTAAGAGTCTCATAATTATTATTTTAAAGACCTATGTGGAGCCTTATTTTCCAATATCAAATGCATTTACTTTTCAGGGAATACCATTTTAGAGACAAAATTCAATCTTTTATATATCAATCTAGATGTAAATATATTACAAAATGCCATTTTCCATTGTATAAAATTGGGAATCTAAAATATTGATATATACAGTAGTAGAATACTGTTGCATTTTGCTCGGTAAAGCCTCAGTTAAATTTAATTATTTTAAAAACAGAATAGCAATCATTCTATGGTATACTCAGCTGTCTATGGAGTACGTTTTCATATACACGTTTGCTGATTCCCATGTTGAATAGGTTTTTCCAATTAAAATTAAATTTGTCAAGCAACAGTGAGAACAATTTTGTAAAGCATTAGTCTCTTTTGTAACTGAGGTAATTGCAGTAACTTTTTTGTTATCATAAAGCCGTCACATTGCTTATTTTATTTATTTAAATTAATTATTTTATTTATATACATCCTAAATGTTGCCTTTCCTCCTGGTTCCACCCCTCAGAGTTCATTAGGCCATCCCCTTTCCTTTTCACTTTTGAGAGTTCCCACCCCGCCCCCCTAGTTTTCCCTTTCTCTGGGGCATCAAGTCTCTACAGTATTAAGCACATCCTCTCCCACTGAGGCCAGACAAGTCAGCCCTCTGCTATGTATGTGCTGGGGCCCCAGATGAACCTATGTATACTCTCTGGCTGGTGGCTGAGTCTCTGGGAGCCCCCAGGATCCCAGGTTAGTTGACTCTTTCATTTTACTATGGAGTTGCCATCACCTTCAGGTCCTTCAATCCTCCCCATAACTCTTCCAATGGGCTCCGCAAACTCATTCCAATGGTTGGCTGTTTTTGCATTTGTCTCAGTCAGCTGATAGTAGAGCCTCTTAGAGGACATCCATGCTAGGCTTTTGTCTGCAAGGACAGCACAGCATCAGTAATAGTGTCAGGGTTTGGTGCCCAATCATGGAACAGATCCCAAGATGAGCCAGTCACTAGCTGGATATTCCTTTAGGCTCTGCTACACTATTGTCCTTGCATTTCTTCAAGACAGGAATAATTCTGGGTAAAAAATGTTGAAGGTGTGTTGGTGTCCCCATCTTTCCACTGCAGGCATTGACTCCTGGAGGTGGTCCCTTCAGGTTCCATCTCCCCACTGTTGGACATTTCGGCCTAGGTCATCCCCACTGAGTTCTGGTAGCCTGTCACATCCCAAGTCCCTGGGACTTTCTAAAGGTTCCCTTATCCCCAACAGAACCCCTGCAGCTGCATATTTCCATTCATTCTCCTGGCCCTCTAGGCTTCTCTCCTGTCTCCCTCCATACCTGATTCTGCTCCCCTTTCTCCTTTCCCCTGCCTTCTCCTACTCAGGTTCCTCCCTCCCTGCCTTCCATGATTATTTTGTTCCCCTTCTTTATGGGATTGAAGCATCCTTACTTAGGTCTTCCTTCTTGTTAAAGTTCTTAGAGTCTGTGGGATGTATCATAGGTATTCTGTTCTTTTTAGCCAATATCCACTTATTAGTGAGTACATACCATACAGGGATACCTCACACAGAATGATATGATTTAGTTCCATCCATTTCCATGAAAAATTCACAATGCCCTAGTTTTTCATAGCTGAATAGTAGTCTATTGTTTAAATGAACCACATTTTCTGTATTCATTCTCAGGTTGAGGGATATCTACATTATTTCCAGTTTGGCTATTATGAATAAGGCCGCTATGAACAGCAATAACTTCTTTTTGGCACTCTAATGTACAGCTTTCACTGTAAATGGAATAAGAGCTAGTTTGCCCTGGAGACACTGTGAGTCTATACAAAACAAAGAAAATTATAAATCCAGACAAACTTAACATACATTGGTAAATCCTTCACAGAGGCGGTTACAGAACTATGGGGAATGCATATCTAAGGGCCTAGAATGTTCTCTAATGACATTCTTAGCTTTGGGATTGTTGAAAACTAGGAGTTTGCTAAGTCTATAGATATTAAATGAGTTCTTTCCCACTAGTAACTAGACTTTAGTTTTGTCTGAGTTGAGAAAGGAATGTTGTATTCTAGGAATACAATTAACCCAGGATAAGGTTTAGTCTCTGAATCTGAAACATTCTAATCTCTCGACATTATTAAAGTTCAAATCAGTTAGTTTTTGCACACATATGATCTTTCTCAGAATTCACATAGTTAAGTCATATCCCCAACACATATACAGCAGAAGACTACCAGTTCTGGGTTCAGTCATAGAAAATGCTCATAACCCTCAAGAGATTGGAAGCCCCGGGGAGTTTAGAGGTCGGGTGGGTGAGGGGGTCGGGTGGGGACATCCTTTTGGAGACAGGGAGAAGGGGAGGAGGTATGGGAAGTGGAACAGTCATAGAATGCACCAGGGGAGGAATAAAATCTGGAGTATAAAATAATAATAATAATAATAATAGGTACATAAAAAAGTAAAAAAGAAACAAAAACAATTTTACTTTTATCCATAGTGTTTTGTTGTGTTGTTGCTGTTGTTGTTTTTGTTGATTGTGAATATAAGTGGAGATTATTTTCTTTCCCACAATGTTGTCATAGTTCTCTCAACAAAGGGCTCAGAGTTATTCAGAGGCTTTTCTTCTGTGTGTTTGTCCATTTGATTTGGGATGAATCTTTACCTGGGCAGTCAGTAGCTATAATCATCTACCCTTCTCCTTATCAGGTGCTACAACAAACTAATCTATCCTTGATTGCTTACAGATGATTGAAATTCATTTTCTACAGTTTTAGAGAATAAAAATAAGTAAGTCTGTTGGGGCTCACTCCTTTAGGCAAGTGTGTCTTCTAAGTTCATATGCTTGGAACAAGCAAAACGAAGGGTCTTTTACAGAGATCCATTCTATGAATGGTCATTGTTACTTTGTATGAAGACTCTACTCTATGACCTCAGCATCTCAAATATTCCTCTTCCTGGTATGTTTACCTTGACTGAAAGAATTTCAGCATATGAACGACAGTGGCGGGGGTCACAAATATCTAAGTTTACAGACAGAAGTGTCTCTAGTCAGTTTAATTCTTGAGCCATTTTGAGCCATCTGGCAACATCATTGCCTGTTGATTTGAACTATTTTCAGAAATATATAATGTAACCTCTGCCATATAACTAGCCTTTCCAATTTCAAGAGATAAGGATGGTTATTGTTAGTATCATCTATTGACTTCATGTTCAAAGTCATAAGTTGCATTCCAAGATGATATAGAATGAAAAGATAGTGGAAATATTGCTTCAATGTATTCGGCATCACCTGATTTAATTCTACCTGCATCTTATATAGTCTTGACTAAGACAACAAGAACTGGACTATCAACAGGCATGTTGTACTGTGGTTGTATTTTACTGTGCCCTTCACAGTGGACTCTTAATCAGATCTAAAAACTGAGTCATGATCAGAGTTTATCCTTTTACTATTTAGCTTAAAATAGCAAACTTAGCAATAGCAGATAAACATGTCACAAAACTGAATGTCTTCATGGTTTTCTAGAAATATGGAAACAAGAATAATAGAGCTGTATCCAGCATAAGACTTCTGAACTCCACTTGCCCCTTATTTTTGAGAAATAATTATTACATTGTTAAACATATCCTATTTATGTAAGAGTTTTGAGATAGAGCTTTGCAAACAATAAGCTGCAGATTAAACCTGGATCTGGGTTTTTGTATATAGTTCATTGGCAAGAATTCTGTTTTTTTTTTTTTTTTTTTTTTTTTAATTTTCAAAGCTTACCAAATAGTCCAACTTGAGTAACAATAAAAAAAAAAACCTGAAAACATCAAAAAAAGTCTACAGACATGAGCAAATATTAGAACATCCCATACCTAGAATTTTATAGGGAAAGTATGGTAGGCATCCTGGCATTTACTACTTGATAAGAGTATAGGTTATTCAGCTGATAACAGATCTATGGAACTGACCTTACAGGGATGGGAAGAAAAGCTTAGAATTCTGCCTCTTTTGAAGTTCCCTGAAAATTGTTACCATGTTTAATATACCTTGATGAATAATAATAATAATAATAATATAGATTCAGATCATTTCACCAATTAACTGAGATTCCAGTATAGCAAACCTAATACACAACTTTTGTAGGATATGTGAAACCTTGTTACCAGATAAGCATCAGAAATGGTCAATGGTTGAGTGAGCTCAAACCCCAGGAACTTCAGATTTGAGACGTGCAGGAATGGAATTATTCCATGCATACCTCTTCCTGCTCTGTAACACTTAATCCCAACACCTCATTGAGGATCATGGCAATCAGTCACGTAGTTTAAAGCCATGCTAATGAGGAATCTAGATAGACCCCAGAGTTCAGCCAATTAGCTGTACCTCCTGGGCATTCCTTCCTGAAAAAAGTATTTAATTGCTGGTTCACCCTGAGTAAAGTATATGCATTCATATCTACCATCAAATAAACCAGTATGAACAAGCAGGGATCCTCTCTAATTTAAGGATTTCCACAGGGAAGGCCTATGTCTTAGTGCTGAGCTTAAACTCCCAAAGAAGCCCTCTTCTCCAACTCCTCAGATCTCTCAGGACTTACTGAGAGCTACCCCAGCTCTGCCCTCCCGTTTCTGCCCAGCTCCTAGGCGCTCTTTGTGGAAGTGCAGATGGAGACCATATTTCCTAACTCAGTATGCTGGAGGTTCTTGGGTGCACACCTGAGAACTTCAGCCTTGGTCCCAGACCCACTGTTTCTCTTTCTTGAGCAACAACAGACTGTGGAACACCATTCTAGACTTTGCTGTGCCTTCTCTGAGCTGCATGCCAGCTCTGCCCAGGCACCCCATCAGTGAGGCAGGATAAAGTACTACAAACTTGGTCCACAGTGGATCTTGGTTTGTTATTACGAAGAAACACTGGACTGGAAAGTAAAGGACTAGTCTTCCAAAGTAAGATAAGATCTAAGCTAAGAGTCTTTGTAAACTTGAGCTTTGATGTTTTCATATTACTTTGAGTTCCTGGTAGTTTTGCTACAATCTAAAATGTCATTGTAAGTTAACAATAATTTTAGAAAGTAATTCCTTCCAACTGAAGAATGTGTACAACTTACTTTTATGTGCCAAAATGAAATAAACTGAAATCAACTTAGTATGCTCCTGATAGTACATCACATTCTGTTGTTCAAACTTTCTCCACAGACTTAAAATTCTTTTTAAAAAAATTATACTTGAATATTTAATAGCTAAGGTCTAGTAATCACCCAGTAAATATTTGTTTCATGAATAAATTGGTATATCGTTTCACATTTCTTGTAACATTAAGCATTCAAATCTAATTCACCATCTTGAGACTGCCACTGAAATCACTGGTTTGCCCTCCTCCATTTTACACAGGAATTGCATGAGACATAAGTTCCCGTCGTATCCCAGGGGTAATTGAATGAAGAATAAAGCCCGGAATGTTTGTTCCTGAGTTCCAAGTTCAGGATGCCCTCTCACTGAGGTGCATTTACTCAGAAATACCTATTATTGGAAATGAGGGCACAGCCATCATCTCTAGGAGCAATGGCAGATGTGCACTCCTAATGGAGGGGAGATCTGACTGAGGCACTTTAATGAGGCAAAGGAGACAAGTAAGGAGTCTCTGAGGGCATTGTATTCCTAACCTACTCAATTTACCAGTCTGAACTGGAGCCCATGCTGCTACTTCTAAGCAACATAGCAGCACCACTGTCTGATTCAAGGATTTTTATTTGCATGTAAATGTAAAGAACTCTGCCTGATGGCTGGGTTAGGTGATGCGTGCAGAAATTGTCATTGAATTCTTGGTGTGGCCGAAGTTTACACTTATGGTAGATGAATTAATAATTGCCTACCCTTGGACTGCCCTTGTCTTTCACTCTCAAAATATCTTAGCACCCCATCCCATGAGGATGACAAATTATACACCATATTAGTGGTGAGCCATCTCCTTGAGGGAGATTAACAATGGGAAGTCACTGAAGTAGGAAGTAATATTCATTGAGGCTGTTAAATACATTTTCATATTTAATTCTTGTGATAGCTCTGTGGGAAGCAACTATTATTATAACGATCTGAGTTTTACAAAAGAAGAACATGAAACAAAACAAAAAGTCCAGAAATGCTTGAGGGTCATAAGCTTAAACCACAAAAGGGTCAACGTTAAAAGAGGTTTTGCTTTCAAGTGACAACACCAGATTTTATGCTGCATTTCCTCCTGTATAAAAACACTGCACTCAGATAGAAGTGTGTGGACATAGAGATAATTAGAACCTGACACTTATGTTTATTTTCTGTCTTTCCTCCTATCTGGCACAGTCCACAGCAGTATAAATAATCAACAAACAAATTGAAGTCGTTGCTATAAAAAATTATTTTGATGAAAGCTGATACAAAGCAACAGGAACACATGTGACTGGCTGAGTGGAGTGGGAATATGTAGCCAAGAACACATAACATATAGTAGAAGAAGAGTGTCTATGGCCCAATAGCTCAGCTTTGGACACGGGTCATTTACCACAATCAGGAAACTGTTCCTGTATCGTCCAAGTTCTAGGTTTTGTGGTAGGCTCATCTAAGCATGACGTAAAATCACATTCATATCAAACCTGAGCCTCGGTGTTCTGTATTTCATTTGATACAAGTATACTCAAGTGCTTTGTAATACCCTGTTTGTTTACTTTTCTTTACCAACACTAAATACATAGAAAAACATACCCAATATCTATTTGTGCAATCTTCAGTTAGTGTTGGTAAGGTTTCAGGAAACTAAAATATGTAATAAATAATTAAGAAGACTTTTACTTCTGTGTTTGTAGAAAAACCTCTCGCCAGATTTTATACTCACCAGTCCCTGGACTGTATTTACATATCTCCCTAGTGTGCTGTGGTGAGAACTTTGACGCCATTAATAATAGTCAATATTGCTGCTGTCATGTCTCTTTCTTAATATACACTGAAGAGTTCATGTTTATATGGTCCTAATCAGGAAACTTGTGTACTGACCAGAAAATAAACAAGCACTCTGAAGACCTGAGTTGATTTTGACATGATATGGTGAGGAGTCAGGATTGCTGCTAATCTTGGAATCCTGAGTTTGGTTCCTGGGACCCACATAGAAAAATGAGAACCAACTCGGACAGTTTGTCCTTTGACTTCTACACAAACTACACACACACACATACACACACACACACACACACACACACACACACACACACACACACACACAGAGAGAGAGAGAGAGAGAGAGAGAGAGAGACAGAGAGAGAGACAGAGAGAGAGACAGAGAGAGAGACAGAGAGAGAGACAGAGAGACAAAGAGAGAGAGACAGAGACAGACAGAGACAGACAGACAGACAGACAGACAGACACAAATGTAGCAAAACCATTTTAAAAATTACTTGTTTTTACTTTTAACCATTTGTAACCATTTGTTTTTAACCTAATTGGGAAATGTTATGAACGTGTAACCTGAGTGAGGTTTATAGATCCATTTAGGGGATGTAATGTGGAGATCCAGCAAGCTGCAGATATGGTGGCAAGTATCTCTCTTTCTTCCACTAATGTGATGGTTTGTATATTCTTGGACCAGGGAGTGGCACCATCTGAAGGTGTGGCCTTGTTGGAATAGGTGTGACCTGGTTGGAATGGGTGTGTCACTGTGGGTGTGGGTATAAGATCCTCACCCTAGTTGCCTGGAAGTCAGTCTTCCACTAGCAGCCTTTGGATGAAGACATAGAACTCTCAGTTCCTCCTGCACCATGCCTGCCTGGATACTGCCATGCTCCCACCTTGATGATAATGGACTGAACCTCTGAACCTGTAAGCCAGCCCCAATTAAATGTTGTTTTTTATAAGACTTGCCTTGGTCATGGTGTCTGTTCACAGCAGTAAAACCCTAACTAAGACAACTAACATACAATGGACATTCCTCAGTGAATAACCCTCTATAAAGACTTCAAGTACTATGAAAATCAGACCCAAGACACAGCTGGAATATCACGACAACATGGGAACCCAGAATAAGCCAGTGAAATGGGAATGGGAAATTTGGTGACTCGAGTGATCTTCCATCATCCTTTTGCCACCACAGCTTGTATTGGCTTTAGAGACATGGATAGAGAAGCTCTTAAAGCACTTATATACACAATTAAGGATCCCTTTTCTTAAATTAAGTATAACACATTACTATTCTTTTAAAAGAAGACTCCTTATAAAAATACCTAATGAATCTAAATGTATTTCAGAGGGTAGAATTTGTTTCTTTCATCAAATCTAATTGGAAATGGTTTTTTACTTGATTACATAAATTTATACAGGGCCACAGCTGAGAGTTTTTTTGAGTCTTTTCATATACAGAAATTTGTTCATGCAAATTTTGTTTTAATGTTAATTTTTCAGAATTCCATATGCTAATGAACTGTTTGTATATCATTTATGCCTCTCCCTCTTCCATGCTAAACTCTCTGTGTCCTCTATTTTATGATTTCTCCATGTATAATTATAAATGGGTTTGTACCTATAAATGTACATATATATATATATATATATATATATATATATATATATATATATACATACATACATATACATATAATCTATTGAGCTTAAATACTGTTGCCCATATGTATACGTACTTAGGACTGAGAAAACTGGGAAGATATAATCTGCTGGAGGACTCATACTTGGAGAAATTTTTTTTTCTTCTTTGCCTATAGTTCTCCATCTAAGGATGGGGCTGTCCTAGTTTGGGTTTTATTGCTGTGAAAAGGCGTCATGACCAAGGCAACTCTGGTAAAAGCAAACATTTAATTGAGTCTGGCTTACAGGTTCAGAGGTCCAATCCAATATCATCAAGGCAGGAAACAGGGCAGCATGAAGAGAGACTTGGTGCTGGAGAAGTTGAGTTCTACATCTTGATCTGAGGGCAGCAGAAGACTGTGTGACACTGAGTATATCTTTAGAATAAGATGCCTCAAAGCCCAGTCACACAGTGAGGCACTTTCTCCAACAGGGACACACCTATTCCAATAAGGCCACACCTCCTAATAGTGCCACTCACTATTGGCCAAACATTCAAACACAAGAATGATAGCCACACCTATTCAAATCACCACAGGGGCCTTGTGAAATTTTCTTCACTCAGTGCTGGCATGACAATTAGTGTGGTATTTCATATGTATTTTCACAGGCAACTATGTGGTTGAGAGTTCAAGGGTGAAACTACTCTGCAATGTCAAGAAGACACTAGTTCTCAGAAGTCATATCAGTTTTCTGTCTCCTTCTGTCTTTCTATCCCTTTTTCTGCCATGATTCCTGAGCTGGACAGGTTTTATTACAGCTATTTCAGTTGAAACGGGACAAAGGAAGGACATTTACTCTTTATATTTTGACCAGTTGTGAATCTCTGTAACAGCTTCCTTCTTTGATGATAGGGATGACCATTCAGCCATGGGTATAAGAATAAATATTTAGAAGATAGTTAAAAAAGTATAAAATTTGTCAAAATGATAGCAGTAGATAGGCTCTCTTCTTATGCTTGTGAACTCTCTAGCCATGGCGTCTTGGCTACATGCAAACTAACAGTCATGGGTTCTCTCCTATTGAACAGCCTTGAAATCCAATTATAAAGCTAGAGCAGTCCCCAAGATCCAAATCCCCATGATGTAAGTGTTAATTAGAATATCCTGTTTGGCTATTTGTTCTGGTTCACAGGCTTTACATCTGGATGGGAGATGCAATAACTTCAATTCCTTGGTGGCTTGCATAGCCACCTTCTAACAAAATGAGAGGGAGGCCTCAGGGCATTGGCCTTCACATCTGAACCTGCTTGATTTCTCCAAGTTCTATGAAAGAAGTATGTGATATCTTCAGCAGTGGACTTTTCCTTTTGAGTTCTCTCATGCAGTGAATGGCAATAAGAATGGCTGAAGAGGCATTTTTGGTTGTCAATTTGTTGATATCAGAAATTATCTAAAACTCAAGAGGCTTGGTACACCTGTGAGGGATTTATTTTTCTTAATTAAACTTTCTGAAGTGGGAGGACCCCTTTTAATCAAGATATTTTGATCTGAAAAGCTACACTTTTAATCTAGATCTTTTTGTAAGTGGAAACTTTAATTAGGGCCACCTCTTCTAGCAGCAACCGTAAAGGATATGGGAGAAGGAAGGTTCTCTCATGCCTTGCTAGCATTTCTATTGCTTCACTGACACTAGAGCCTATGTCTTCAGGACTTCAGCATGTACTGAAAAGCACCTGAGATATTCTGCCTAGTGGACTGAAAAACTACTAGATCCTTGTACCATCTGTTAGTAGAGAGACTAACTCATTCTGCACGTTTGCTTCCTCTAGAGGATCTTGACAAATGCAGTAGCCTATATTACTTTAATATCTCTTGAAAAATGCCCTCCCCAAGAAATAACTTAAAGAGTGCTGTCCTTTGCTTTTCACTGTTTTTTGTTTGTTTGTTTGTTTTTTGTCCGTTTGTTTGTTTGTTAAATAGTCTATGTCTCCTGAGGTGAGCATTGTTCCCTGTATGGAACCAGCTCATTTAAACTCCATGTGTTTGTAATTTATATATATATATATATATATATATATATATATATACATATTATACGTAATTCTATTGAGGCATATAAAAAAGTGTTAGGCTTCTCCATGGCTTTCTCGATCATCTTTTTATCATTGTTCCTTCTTGCTTACTGTTTATCACATGTCTGTAAATCCTGTCCCTGCAGTCTGTCTCCCTTATATTCTTCACGTCTGTTCTACAATCTCCAGTCTAGAGCTCCTTCCATTCACGCCCCTCAATGCTCACTTTATAGTTTCCTGCCTTCAGCATATACTCTAACTTATATCCTAAAACCATCCAAGACAGCTGGAATACACAGATAGGGAAGAAGGTGTGGAATCTTTCTGGGTTTGCAATACCCCATTCACTATATTTCCATCTCCATCTATTCAACCATTAATTTCATGATTTCATTCTTTTGCAGCTATTTAGTATGCCATTTTGTAAGTGTAACATATTTTCATTGACTATGTATAAGTTTGAAGGCCATTTTTGTTTTTTCATTTTCCAGCAATGAATATTGATGAGGAAGTTTCTGTGTAGTACAATCTTGTGTCCTCTGGACATACGCCAATAAATGGTGGACCTGGTCCCTATGGTAGATAGAGTTTTAGCTTCTTAAGGATTCTTTGCACTGATTTTCATCGTGCCCACAACAGTTTGCAGTCTCACCAGTGCTGTATAAATTTTCCCTTCTCCTCCTCATAGTTTCTAGCAGTTGATGTCAAGATTGGTTTTGGTTCATAACCATTCTCACTGGGATAAAATGAACTATCAAAAGTCTTTAATTTGCATTTTCTGATTGCTAAAGATGTGGAACACCACTTAAGGTATTTCTTGGGCATTTTTATTTCTTATCTTGAGAAGTCTTTTTTATATCTGTGACTCATTTTAGGACTGTGTGGTTTATTTTCTAGTCTCTTTGTACTCTGAGTTCTGTAAGTATATTTGATATGAATCCCCTATCACATGAATACGTGGCAAAGGTTAATTCTGATTATATGGACTTTCTCTTTTCTCAAGGAATTGTTTTTTGTTTTTTTTTTTGCCATGTACAGAAGCATTTTGCTTTTATTAAGTTTCATTTGCCAGTGGTGCAATCAATTCCTGAATACTGAGTCCTTTCCTATGTCCACATTTCTTAGGAACTCCCTAGATTTTCACCTAGCAAATTCTCCATCTGTGGTAAATATGGGTCTAACTTCTTTCTTCTGCATGTAGAAATCTTATTTTCCCAGTTACACTCATTGAAGATGCTGTCCTTTCTCTAGTGTGTCTTCTTGTTATTACTGTCAGAGGTGCAATACCTGTATTTCTGTGCACTTGTGTTTGGTACCCTATTGGTTCCATTTATCTTGATGACTATTTTTCCTGATAGAACCATAATATTTTTATTTAAATACCTTAGTAAAGGGCATAATGTCAACACCTTAATTTTGCTAAGGATTTCTTTGGCCATTTGGGGTCTTTTGTGGCTCCAAATGAACTGTAGGATGGTTTTGTTAATTTTTTTTCTGTGAAGGATTTTGAATCTGTAAATAGCTATTTGGTGAGATGCTTATAGACAATATTAACTGTACAAATATATGAACAAGGGAGATATTTCCAGTTTTTAGAATCTTCCTCAATCTCTTTCTCAGGGATTTAAATCTTCCATTGTGGACATATTTCTTCTTGATTAACATTTATTTCTAGAAAATTTAACATGATTATGAAATGGGAATTCTCCCATGACAATTTTCTCAACATGTTTTCTATTGGTGAATAGAAAGGCTACTGTGCTTCATAAGTTATATGTTTAATCCTCTACTTTCCTGAAAGTTTGATCTTTTAAAAGTTTTCATGTGCAATCCTTAGGATCTCTTATATATAAACCATATCATCTACAAATATGGATAACTTCCCTCATTATCCTATTTGCATTCATTTAATTCACCTTCCTGTGATAATGGACTAGCTAGTGCTTCAAGAATATATTGAAAAAAATGTGAATAATGGGAGCTTTATCTCATTTTTAAATCATATTTCAATGGGATTTTTTTGCGTTTTTGATATGTAACATTATGTTGACCATAGATTGTTCACAAATAATTTTATTATATTTGTGTACATTCCCCCATTTCCATTTTTGTGACTTTTATTTTAAGGCTTTGTTGAGTTTTTTAAAAAGATGTTTCTGCATGTTTGAGATGTTATGATTTTTGTATTTAAGCCCATTTATTTGGTTTCTTCCATTTATTCATTTTGAAAATTCCTCTGTACCTCTAGGATAAAGTGTACTTGGTCAGAGTAGATAGCCTTTTTCATATATGCCTGTATTCAACTTCTGAGTAATTTATCAGGAATTTTTCCACCTGTTTTTCTGGGAAATTGCCCTATAGTTTTCTTTTTGAATATGTCTTTACTTAATTTTGTTAATAGAATAATATTTGCTTCAAAATAGGAGTTTAAATTGCTATGCTTATTTTTATTTTTAAAATAACTTGAAAAGTATATGATGTAATTCTTCCTCAAAATTCTGATCGAATTTTCCTGTGAATCGATTTGGTTCTGAGCTTTGATTAGCAGGTAGTGTTTTGTTGTTTTAATCCCCTTATTTGTTATGATCAGCTTAAGTTGTTGATCTCTTCTTGGTTTAACTTTGTTTGGTTGAATGTATTTAGAAAAGACTGATACAGTTATTCAAGTTATGCAATTAGAATTATGAGAAATGCTGACCAGGCCACTGGCTATAGCATATCGTTATCTTTTACTCATTCATAGCCTTTTTATTTTTCAAAATAAAGCTACAAATAGAACTCACTACACATCTTTTTTTTTTGTTTTTTAAATTGGTCAAGTCTACTACACCTGTAGATTGCTACATTTTTAACTGTTTTTTTTTTTTTTTATAAACATCTTCTTTCCTTTTCTATCAATATTGCAGGAAGCTCAGAGAAAGTATCCAGTTTGATATCCTGATGTTTCTGAGAGTGTCAAAATCATACAAAACATAGATTGTCTAAAATACTCATCAAGTCAGTCCTTAATCTTTGGGACATGAAATTTGAGCATCTAATAGAAGAAATTTACTGAAAAATGAATAATTGTGTTATATACTAGCTTTGTTTCTTGCTTCTACTGAGCAGAAAAATTATAGTCCTCTAATGTAGAGCCTGACTGAATGGTTTTTGTTTGATTCATAGGAATCACTCAGTGTAACAGTTGTGCTCTCTGTACCATCCCATCCACGGACAGTTGAATAATCTTTTTCAAAATCTAGAAGCACACCTCTGAGCTTCTCTGTGCAGGGGAATCTTGGGCCAGGGATGCAGAGCAGAGCTAGCTCAATGTGGACTGAGCAGAAGTTCTTTTCTAGAGGAGATAAAAATTTTCAGACTTCAAGGGTTCATGAAAATTTTCATTGGGGGTTGCAGAGAAAAAATTTATATCAATTGATAGTGATTTTCTTCAGTTAAGTCAATGATGAGAAAGAATTCAAACTCAAACCATCTCTCTCCATTTCGGAAGTTTCGTATCTATTAATCACTATTAATTCCTTATTTTGGATGTCGTTCATTTCATGCTCTATAGATTTAGTCACTCTCTGTTGAAGCTGTCTCCCCATGTTGTTTCTTCACGTAGAAAAGATATTCAATAAGTGTCATACCCCACCATTATTAATTTATCGTTTATTATTAATTAATTATTAATTTATTAGTTATATGTCAGAGAAAAGATAATAGGGCATAAAATGCCCTGCCATGATAATAGTTGTAGAGATAATAATAATAAACAATCTGTGAGGCGCAAGCTCTAACCATGAGCTACATCAGCACCTCTAAGGACTATTTCAGGGCCTCTCTCAGCCCCTTCACATTCTGCCTCTGTTTCAAACAGGATCAGAAAAAGACTGAGAGAACACAATGATGAAGGATTAGAGTCTGTTATGCTCCTTGTAGTTGGCAGCTGGGCCTGGTCCTGAGGCAGAGAAGGGATGGGTGTGTGCTATTGCTTGGGAGACCTGGTCAGAACAGGAATTCTAATGCTAAAAAGGAGAGCTTACTCAGTGGATGATGCATCATAGCATCCAAGGCCTGGGAATGGATGGGCAGTGGGAAAAATAAATGCATAAATGCATAAATGCATGTTATGGCAAAGAGAAGTCTTTTTTTTTTTTTTTTAATTTGCAGATTCCAGTCTTCAATAGTCTGTTTATCAGTGTAGTGTTTGGTCCTTTGATTTGTTTTTAAGTGTTTAAATGAGTAATATATTAACTTTTAAGAGGTGACAGATTAGTAGTTTTATTTTACTGACTTCATACAAGAATGAAGATTTCAAAGGCTGAGTAAAGCTGCTTTGAAAAATGAGTGTGTCTATGTTATATCAAAGGTGGAGGATGAACCAGACAGGATGACCAGGATTTCACTTCTGTATAATTAATCCACACCCCGGCTCATAAATCTGCAACAGCCTTGGCAAGCTTCTCTCTGCCGCCACTTCTGGTGCAGTCTGCTAGTGTATTTCTTTAAGACCTCCTCCTCCGGACAAGGAGGATGCCCCTCCTCAACCCTGTATATTTCTTTTACCTGGCAACCTTCCCTGTATCATGGTCCACCCTTAGTCCAACCATAGACCTTTACGTTTCCTTCAGCCTCTCACTGTATCCAGACTTCCTCTGAAGTTTCTTAATTGCTTTATTATACCTCTTTTTCTCTTAAGTCTAAATTTGTCTATCTTGAACGCCATGAAGGCAGGACTTGGATGATTTTTATATTTGCTTTTGAAAAGTTAATTCTATGCTTAGAATGTACTTGATGCATAGTCAACATGAAGAAATGAATGAATATATTCAAACAGCATCCTTTAACCTATGTTGACAGGGAGTCAAATAGGTTGGCGGAGTCAAGTGGTTGTCCAGATTGTCAGATGTCATCCAGAGACTGAAATAGCAATGTTTTCATATTCAAATACCCTGTTATATCATTAGTTATTTAAATTTTAGTGAACTGCTTTATTTCCTGAAGGCATATTTAGATCAAATCTATCAATCTCTTATTTTACATTTCCTCAGAAATTATTTTATTTAACAAAGCTACCTATTGTCTCTTTCTTTTGTCTTTGCTTTCCTTTTTGTGTTTGCATTATAACTAGGCTGATGCATTTGTTAAATCCTGGATAAATTTTAATTCTTGATGGCTTCCGTCAGTGGTTAGACTACTTACATTCAATCAATGTGAAGCTGGAAAAGATTATCTTGTACCATCATAGTAAATTTAATTATATCTGTTGTTGCTTGTAGATGATATGACTGTTTATATTCGTGTTGTTTTATGAGGTATTTGTAAGCACTTAGCAGTGCAATCCATTGTTTATGCAATAGCTATTTTTCTAAAAGTAATTATTTCCAAAGTGCCAGTGTTGATATTGAAATATAACACAGTTTCCTATTGGGGTTTTGATGCTGGAAAGAAATAAGTCAAATTCAAGAAACTGTGAAATGAAATCTGTGGACATCTGTTCTGGAAGTAACTGAGACAATGCTTGCTTAATCATTGTCCCCTGGTAGGTACTGTTCTTAGTGA
Organism: Mus musculus; assembly: GCF_000001635.26. Taxonomy (NCBI): domain Eukaryota; kingdom Metazoa; phylum Chordata; class Mammalia; order Rodentia; family Muridae; genus Mus; species Mus musculus. The sequence goes on along the minus strand of NC_000069.6, from coordinate 24,695,713 downwards.
CATTCCAATCCTGAGAGTTTTAGTTTATAGGATCCAGGATAACCCTCCATTGCTTCTGTAGTAACATATGTGTTTGTTGTGCACTTATAGGCACCAGCCTGGCATTATGATGCTATTGGTAAGCCATCCATGATGAGGCTACTGATAAGCCATCTATAATGATGTTATTGGTAAGCCATCTGATACCTATCAAAGTGGCTTTAGCAGCATAAATGTTGCACAGAGCTTAAAATTATGTAGAATTATATTCTAATCTCAGAGCGCATTATTCTGTAGGCACAGCGGATTCTTTCGTGCCATCTTGCTGCCTGATGCACCAAGCCCAGGAGATGTATCAGGAATGATTTTTTTCAAGGAATTATGTCACAGCGAGACATTCCTGTGGTGATTCCACAAACTTTAATAAGATCCTGTATGTGTACCTTGATAAGCTCTTCTGATTCACTGAGGTTGCTGGCAAGGATACCAAAGTATGCAGCATGACTACATTAAATGATAATCCGAGCAAACAAAGACTCCGGGATTTCATCTCTTTCTAGCACTGTAGCTGCCACGTGTGTAATAGTAATTCATTACCTCCACACAGAGTGAACTATACAAAGATTTAGAATTAAAATTCTCTGTCAGTGATTGTTTGCCAGAAGGCATCTTTAGGTCCAAGGGATTAACTGAATTCAAGGCTTAAGAAGACATCGTTTGGCTAGATCATTTTATTTTGTTGTAGTTATCTTTATATCATCATCATCATCATAGTGTGTGAGAGTTTGCATGCCATGTTTGTGTGTGTGTTTATGTGTGATATGTGTGATATGTGTATGGATATACATACTATGGTGTATTATGAAAGTCAGAGGACCATTTCATACACTGAATTCTCTCCTTCCCTCCTTTCTGGAGTTCCATGGTTCCAAACCATGACACCAGTCTTCCTCAACAAGTCTTTACCTGCCTACCCTCACAGTGCCAGAGTCTGTGGTTTTAAAATGCAAACTTAACCATAGTAGATGTACTCCATGCTACTCTTTTTGTCTAAATGCTAATTGTCTCTAAAAATTGCTGCTAATTATAAGTAAGTTTCTTGGCCAGTCAGCAATGGGTTTTAGTTCTTTTATGAAGGTGGGAGTCTTAAGCAGCAGAGACAAACTGCCTCATTGAGACTAACGCTGTCCTTGGTGATTCGTTGTAATTATAGGTGTGTCTATAATAAGATCTGAAATGGAATGGGTTGTACACACGCTCATGCAATGATATCATTCATGTTCAGCAAAATACCATCCTTTTTCTGGTTAACTCTTTCCTAATCTACAAAGCTTGAGAAAGTTGTTGAAGTCATTTCTATCACTCTGTAATTGAGTGCTATATATCCTATAGTCCATTAATAACTAATTTGTGCTTCTCTGAGAACATCACTAAACCACATGTTCATGCATTCAAAGTGACAGTATGACTAAATTTTTGCAATGGTATCTATCTTAAATACCATTTGATCAAGAAATCTCAACTTGCTTTAGGTATGACTATGATGCAATGAGCTTTCACTGGTTCTCTTAAATGATTCTCATAATTTGTGAATAGTCATAAGGAATATGCTAAATAGAGATTCTTCTTTTTTCACTGAAAAATAGATTTTCATGCAATATATTCTGGTCATGGTTTCCCCTTCCCCAACTTCTCCCAGATCATCACACCTCCCTGTTCACACATCCTAGTGCCTATTCCTGTCTCTATCTTTAGAAAACAACCAAGCAAATAACAGCAGCAGCAACAGAAACAGGATAAAAATAAAAATAACATATACATATAATGCTTCTAGATGGATTTATGATAAAATATAGTTAGTGGATCATGAGATTAAGCAAAGTATTCTTCTTTGATAATATTGATTTAAAAAAATATACTTTATTCCATGTTATTGTTCTAAAATATTTACCAGATTCTCTGAGGCTAACAATAGTGGAAGATGCTGCAAATTTCTCTAAACAACTTGACTGTAAACCTGTCTTTTAAAGGAATAATATCATCTGCCTCAGTTCACTCTGGGCTTTAGTCTTTTAAATGTGGGTTGCAATTCATCCTATGGTCCATTTAGTATAAGCAAAGAAAAGAGAGAAATATAAAGTGAAGTTAGTTTGAAAAATCTATTAATTATACAGCAGAGCTTAACTAAATGTCTCCGAATGGATTTTCAGTTCTTTCATGCCACTAGAATCTACTATGGTGGTGAGATTATATGCTAACTAATCAAGAAAAGACAAATTGTGGAAGCCATAAAAATGAATATAAAAACAAATTTACTGATGATACTTAGGCTGGGCCTAACAGATGAGGAGAAATCAAAAGTCAAGAGGAGAAATCAAGTTGTAATTTAATGAAAAGAAGAAGAAAGAAAAATAATCATATTTTGTTTGGAAACTGAATTTAAAATATGTCTATACATGCAAACAGGGACACAAACCTGTAACTGGAATTCCTTGAAGGTTCCCCAAACACACACTTTGTACCCAACTAACTTTATAGTATTTTTATGCCTCTTCTACCTCATCTAGCTTCCAAATAACTGACACAGAGACTTAGTGTGTTTATTGACAAGCTGCAAGCCTAATTTGAGCAGGACCTTTAAGGCTATTTCCCAGTCACATGGTCCTTTACCTTTAATCTGAGCCTGGATTTGGCTAGCCTGGTCCATGTGTGTCCTCATGCTTTCTCTCTCCTTTATTCTCAGGAGAAATCCTCTGTGTCACTCTCCTCCTCGAGGTCTGTCCTATCTCTGTATTCTCCCTGGGACAGCCCCCTAACTGGCATCTAAAAGCCCATCCTGTTCTCTTCTGCCTAGCTAATTGGCTGATCAGCTCTCTATTGAGCCATCAGACGTTGATGGAGAAGAATGTTTACGGAACACTGAAATGGGTGATGATTCATAAATAAAACAACACCACAGTCTGGCCTGTCCTCAGCTCTCTGCCAGAAATCAACATTTGAAAATACAAGGATCATCTTTACAGGGTACAAAAAAGCATCACTCCAATACAAATTTATGGATTATTTTTTCCTGTTGCTTCAACAGCTATCTTGTAGACAGGGGCTTCAACTGCAAAATTATAAGTTGATATTTTTATTTAAAAAGTGAGCAAAGGCAGCACAGGAGGCTGCAGACCACCAGAACCCATGGTGGAGCTCTGAGGGTCTGAAAAAGCCACGGAGGATCAGAGGTTTGATATCGTGGCAGAAAAACAGACTTTAGGATCCACAATAGTAGCTCCAAAGTAACTAAGAAAAAAGAAAAAAAAAAAAAAACGCAAGTAATATGAAAAGATGCTTTTAACATGTGGACTCACAAATTTGGATGATAGTCGAGCAGATCCGTGTACTGAGAATGAGAAGTCTAAACCGTTTCCTGCTGAGTCTTAGCCCCAGACTATAAGCACAACAACAGTTCCTGAGGAGCCTTGAGGCTCTGCTGAGTAGGGCCAGTCTGAGAGACCCCCTGACTGCCAGTTACCTACATAGAGCTGAAGCAGCTGTAGCCTGTTCCACCAGCTACTCTGCTGCCTTTCAAAAGGCACGTGACCTCAATTCCACCCAGTTTTTTTCTGCGACCTGGTGAGCTTTGCCATGGAGCGACAGGCACTGAGGACAGGGTGGTGTGGAGCCACCGGAAGCTCCCTTGGAAACAAGTCCTAACTGAATAGGTCAGGCCTGGTGAGCCTCAGGGTGGCTGATACCAAAGACAGGGAAGTGTAGGGCAGACGAAGAGGTATGCAGTTGACTCGGGCTTGCACTCTGACTCTGAAACATTTTGCCAAGCCACGTGATCACCCTGGTTCTGAGCAACAACAGTGTCCAAGATGAAAAATGATCCATTCTCTTTACTGGCCCTCCCCAAAAGACTTCAATGGTCCGTGCTGCACCCGGAGGCGACTTTGGTATCTATGGTCTGTTGTCCAAGGCTGCAAATTCATATGGATAGCCATAATCGTCCAGGAGCCGCGTTGATGTCCTTGGCTTGAATTACCACTGAATGGCATTTTGGTTGTGTTTATATTATCATGGGCCATGTCTGGATCTGTGGTCTTGCTGCAGCTGCGGTCCCCTGCCCTTGTTACCACCAAAGGCAATTCAGATGTCCCTGATCTGTGCTGCAGCCTGAACTCAGGTTGATGTCCTTGGCCTGTGCTGTCACTGAGGACTACTTTGGTGTCCATGGCTCACGCAGCAGCACACAGCCACAGGAGATCATACTGAAACTGGTAGAATATTCTGACACCAGGGACCATGTCTTTAGTCAGTGCTGTTGCCAAGAACCACATGTAAGTCCATGATCTGTGCTCTGGTTTGAGGAAGAGGAACTTAGAAGGCTTCTGTGACAACCCCCTCCTCCCCTCCCTGCCTCCCTGCTTCTCCAGATGTAACAATCTAGATAGAAAGCCATCAATGAAAACAACTTTCCTTCCAGGTGAACAAATTGATTAAAAAAAAATAACATAATGATGTTCCATAATTACTGTCAGTACTAAAATTATTGTTCTGAATACTATTGTCCATTGAAATTTGTGAGCGAATAATCAACAACTCCCCCATCTCACAGTTAGGGTATTGCACCATATCTATTTTTTATGATGATAATTAGGCTGCATATGTAAAATTGACAATTTATTAGGATCCAGACAAAATGCTTCAGTTTTATTGATATATATCCTGGTATTGAGTGAAAAAATAATCATGCATTAGGCTATGTAATCAAAATAGAGAAAACAGCATAGGACAGAGCTAGGAATACTTCCAAGGTTAAAGATTTAAAGGAGCAGAATAACTTATGAATGGAAGGAGCAAGGGTATGATACCAAGAAGCCTGAAAGAAAAGCATATTTCCATAAGAAGTGAGTCACACTGCTTGCATCCAAATGGAGGGAGAGGCAAAGGTTACAATGTAAGCCAAAGTAGAGCAAAACCACCACAGGATGAACATTTCTAAGACTGTGCATTCCTATCATTGACTCTACCAACTTTAATTGCAATTGGATGGACACTTCTCAGGCCTTACACTTTCCATGTTTTCAGTTACTAAGCAATTGAAAAATAAGGAACAAGTTACTGTGGTGATGATTGAAAGTAGCCAATGACTTTGGTTGGAAAAGAAAATAAGAGGTGACCATATTACTCACTCTTTGTCACATTTGGAAAATACTTCCAATGTCATAACTTCTTACCAATAGGCGTTTATTCATTTATATGGTATGTTGATGGGAAATTTCAAAATCTTTCCAATGGTTGGTTTCTGGCTTCATTTCACAGCACCAGCAGGTAAGGTACAGATATTTGAGAGCTTGTGTGTAGGCCCAAATATGCTGTTGGCAAGAAGCCACAGTTTGTTGCAACAATCTTTTTCCAGAGGGCTGGTTTGAACAAGGCAGTCTTTCCACACAGTCAGAAATCACATTCCAATGGGAGAGACTGGGAGATTTGCTCTGACTAGTTCTCCAAAGGTAAATACTGTCAGTTTTGCATAGCATATGGTAAATAAGTGCCACAAGACTATACCTTGTGAACGTAATGCCAAGAAATGTGGAAATTAACTGTCTGTCATCATTTTAGTAGAAAAACAGTGATATGTCTAAGTATATGATTTGATAATTTCCTTCATAGAAATGTAGCAATAAGTTGAGAAATTAACCAAAAGAGGTTCAGTTAAGAAGTAGTAATGGTGAGGCATGGTTTAGTGTCATGAGAATGAAAATGCCTTTAAAGACACAAAAGGATGCTTCTTTGAAGCCGTGGGATAGGGTTGGTGTGGGAAAGGACCCTGGAAAAGGATAGGGGAGAGTCCTTTTCACAGAAATCACAAGGCGGAGCATGGTAAGTGGAAGTTTTTATGGAGGGAAGATTGGCAATTTATCCCCATATAATTTATCTTCTCTGGAAACATTATGTGAGCACTGTAAAAGGGATGCAGGGAAAGGAGCTAAGGAAGAGGTGGTGGAAGGATTCGAGCAGAGAGGAAATGTGCTATGAACATTAATGTGGCAAATACAAAAATAAATGTGCTATAGAATTTATGGTAGGGTTGTCTGGCTGTGTGAGTGCCCATTTGAGAGTCACCATCATAAATATAAGGGAGTCCACTCAGCACATTTGGGGTATTATGACTACCTTTGACTAGAACATTATTACCAGGTGCCTGAATTATTACAGTAGTTATCTAGCTAATCTTCCTTCCCGGGATTTCCCCTGTTACTGCTGCATCAATGTTCTTAAAACGCTTTTGACATAATTTAATCTTTAAGCCAGAAAATATTCACTGTTTCCGCTTGGTCTTAAAGACCAAACCTTTAGACTCTATCTACTTAGGCCTATAATATGACCTGGGTGAGTTCTACAGTCAAGGCAGAAAATGAGATTCTTCCATGAGGCAGTCACTTAACCTAATATACATTTTTGTGTTTTACAGTGGTTACCAAGGCACTTATATGAAATCACATTAGGAAAGGGCATTGCAATAATAAGGGAACTATTGTATAGAACTCATATTCCCTCAAAGCATTCACAGTAGAAGAGTATTAAGCTGATGATGTAAATAAAGAGGATGAAGATATTTGAAAATAAGATGAGAGACAGAGAGACAGAGTCTTTTTTTTTTTACTTTTTCCCTTTGTTTCTTTTTTTTTAAGATATTTTCTTCATTTACATTTCAAATGCTATCACAAAAGTCCCCTATACCCTCCCCATGCCAACCCACCCACTCCCACTTCCTGGCCCTGGCATTCCCCTGTACTGGGGCATAAAATCTTTGCAAGACCAAGGACGAAGTGAGAGAGTCTTTTCTTACTTCATTTTAAGAGTTAATTGTGAGGAACAAAATAAATAATAACAGAAACAGAGTGAAGTAGAATGTGATCAAATGTGAGATATATATATATATATATATATATATATATATATTTAGATATACAAGTGAATATGAATAATTTGATATCTGTTTGAAATTTAACTTCATGTCTGAAGGTTAATTATGCAGTATATCAATATGAGAAATAAATACTTACATGAACTCTTAATGAAATTGCTATATCTTCTAATATCTTTATTGTAAAAACTATGGATAAGTGAGACCTGGTATTTCTGGCTATTAACATTACTGCAGAGGAAGCTCAAGGATCATTTTATTAGAGTCTAGGACATTCAAGATTTAAATCTCAGCAGGTGTTTTGAGGATTGGAAGGTAAAAATAGGAAGAGAGAAACTGGTCTGTCTTAACAGGGTCCACGTAATGTGGCATGTTCAGTAATGGAGGTCAGCAAGCAAACAGGGTTGAAGAGGATGAGGCTTTAGAGAAACAGAAAGAACAGCAGGTTCAGGAAAACATGCTCAGACTTCTAGTCAGTATCTCAAGAAGACATAGAAAATACGTGCAGGAAAGCATGCTCAGGCTTTTGCTTAGTATCTGAAGAAGAGATAGATGAAAAGAAAGTTGCTTTTGTAGTTAGAACTAAGAAAGATGGCAATATCTCCTGACTCTGTGAGGGAAACTCAGTTAGTTGCTGTATAAGGTCTAGTTTCTCAGAAGGATAAATACATTATCTCATTGGGGCTAACTATTCTTCCCAACTCCTTTTAGGAAGTCTACAGGTGAATCTTATTTTTTGGGAGGAGTGCTCTCCTGGTCAGATTGACAGGACTGACTTTGTAAACTCTGATACAAGGAAACACTAATATGTAATTTTTTGATCTTTGGAGCATATCAGAATGTCAGGTCTCTGCCCAGGGACAGAGATGATTCCGTTCTTTTGGCCAGAAGCAAGTATCTTTCTCTTAGTGGACTTGGACAAAGCCATGATATCTACCCAAATTTCACTGTGAAGAATGTATCTATCAATCACTGTAACAGTCCCCTCAGAAGTTAAGAGTCTAAAAGTCAGTTGGTAGTTGGATGGAGATTGGGGCATGAAATTCTGTGGCTGACTTTCAGGCCTTGGAAGGTGATCAACAAGACATACAGATTACAGCAGGACCATCAGAGTCACTCTAGTAGTAGGAATTAGCAGTAGGGCAGACACTGAGCCCAATGATTTATGTTGTGAGTATTAAGATTGCAGTAGCCACACGCAATTTCACAGTGATAATCCAATCCCAAAGTTGTCATCACATCCTTTAAAAAAATTATAGCAGAATGTCATTTTATGAGGGCTTTTTATTTTAATTTGATATTTATTTATTTGTGTGCATTTGTGTATGTGGCATGTATGCACACGTATGCCTCAGTGTGAATATGGATTGCACATAGAAATTAGAATAGAACTTCTGAGAGACTCTACTGGGTGGGTTATATGGAAGGATCTCTAGCCTCTGAGCTTGTACCTGATGCTTGTTGCTTTCATTGAAAATATTCTTTATGCAAAGCTATGTTTTCTAACAGCCTCCTTTTATGGCAGCTACAATTTCTAATTTTATAAACAAATCTAGATTACAAATAATTTGGTATGGATGAAAAGGTCAATCTGTTAAGGCTCAGACTCCAAGTTATATCTTTCTATTATGCTCCTGCTGATTTTAATTATTCAGTTCATATTTAATGATAAACTCCATTAAAATTTTAGATTCATTTTGCTCCCAGGTTGATATGCGAGTAACTCATCTGCTCAGACAACTCCCATCTCAAGTGTTTTGTCCCCTGGACCTCTTCCTGGTCTTCCACATTATCTTGCATCTCTTCTTACATATTATCAAAGTCTCCTCCCTCCCTCCCTCCCTCCTTCCCTCCCTCCCTCCCTCCCTCCCTTCCTTCCTTCCTTCCTTCCTTCTTTCCTTTCTTTTCTTTCTTTTCTCTCTCTCACTTTCTTTCTTTCTTTCTTTCTTTCTTTCTTTCTTTCTTTCTTTCTTTCTTTCTTTCTTTCTTTCTTTCTTTCATAATTTTTCCCATTTCTGTGGTCTCAAATTTACCAAAGTCTCCAAGACTATAAAAATGTTTGATCTCATGATCTATTAAAGCTACAGCCAAAATATGAAGCCTGGTAAAAGGCAACCCTTTAATAAATATTGGTGAGTTAATTTATGACTCTAAGACACTATGTGGTGGCAAGTTACCTCTTGTAATTTACAGTTTTCATAACCAAGGTTTAAGGATCTTAAGAATAATAATAATCATTGTACTGGCTAGTTTTGTGTCAACTTGACACAGCTGGAGTTATCACAGAGAAAGGACCTTCAGTTGAGGAAATGCCTCCATAAGATACAACTGTCAGGCATTTTCTCAATTAGTGATCAAGGGGGAAAGGCCCCTTGTGGGTGGGACCATCTCTGGGCTGGTAGTCTTGGTTCTATAAGAGAGAAGGCTGAGCAAGCCAGGGGAGGCAAGCCAGTAAAGAACATCCCTCCATGGCCTCTGCATCAGCTCCTGCTTTCTGACCTGCTTGATCTCCAGTCCTGACTTCCTTTGGTGATGAACAGCAGTATGGAAGTGTAAGCTGAATAAACCCTTTCCTCCCCAACTTGCTTCTTGGTCATGGTGTTTGTGCAGGAATAGAAACCCTGACTAAGACAATCATATACTAAGTAATATTTGAGATAGACCCATTGTTTCAAGACATAAAAGCTAATATATTATGGGATTATACTTCATGGAAAGAATTTGTGTCTAGAGAAATATCTCTGGTATTTTTTTGTTTTTTTGTTTGTGCTATCAAAGAATACATTTTATGCCACTTACTCATCTTATGAATTAAAGACTGTAGCACTCAATAGACTGGTTTCCATGGACAGCTCTCAGGATCATAGCTGTAACAACAGCACTTTTACTCTCCTTATCTTAAAGGGTGTGTCTACTTGAGATAGAGGCTCTGGAAAGTAGCTCATAAGTCTTGGAATAAAAAGTAGCCCAGACATTCCACCATGAAAATAAGCTTTCTTGTTATTTATTTCATAGTTTCAAAGTCTTTCTAAAAATAGTATTTCAAGAAATAGGAAAGGCTTGTACTTCCTCTTTGTTAATTATAATAACTATAGAGAAGACAATTTTTTGTGTGGGGGGGAAGACTGATAACACTTGAGTTGACTTAGAACCAGGTAGAGTCAAAATATGGCTGATTTCATTACTCAGCTTCACGTTGCAACATTAACATGCATAAAGCCAATCATAAAACCATATTTTAATGTGCTCGAGAGTAATTATTTCAAATAAATACATAAATGTGAATATATAATCTATGTAAATCTATGTAAATGGAGGTTTATAGTGAATTAGTATATAACATTAATGAGTAAATTGCTCAGGGTTTCATTAAATAAAAATGACTAAAGACTTGGGTTAGCAAGAAAAAGCTCTTTTGCTCTGTTTCAGTTGCTTTGGGTTGTTAATCTGGTCCAAGATGATCAATTTCTCGTTCATCATAATAATTAGAGATAGATTTACTGAGCATTAGTGTAATTTTCAATCATGCTAATAGTTGTGCAATCCTCTGCTCATTAATATAAATGAGGTAAATTAGATCTGTGACATATAAAGGCACTGCAGAATCTGGGGGAACTTTGCTGTGCCCTCCTGAAACTCCATTAATTTAATTGTAATATGTTGTTCCTTGATTCTTATTTTCACTCTCTTTATTTCCCATTACTAATGGTTTTTAGACTTGTTAATGAGTGCACTAACCTCTTAATTTAAGTGACTGGTGTGATATAAATCATGTGTACTTATCTTGTCTCAAATTCCTTAACCCTTTCTCAAACACTTATTACCTTTAACCCTTTTTCAAATATTCAACACCATTTATGGGACAGATATCTATTCTATTTAAAATTAGATGTTTCAGAAGAGTATAAAAAAAAATCCCTTGTCTCACTGTTTGCAGGCCAGAAGGCTTTGTGGATCACACTAGTTTAATTAAAGATGTGAGATATGCAGGCAATTTTAAACTAAACATTTTTTATATTATCCTTAAGATGTTTATTTATATCCTCCAGATGTCAACTTAAATTCACTTTCCCGTGTTTTGTAGTTAATCTTCTCAAAAAAAGGGCTATTCTGAAAATACTGCTTAAATTATGTCTCTCTTATATTGTATTTTTCTGAAGTTTTCATAGCCCATATCAAACGTTAGTCAATACGGATTTTATGACTATCTCTATTTTCCCCTATAGAAATGTAAAAGCATAAACCAAAACTGTATTCACAGATTCTTCTTTTTGTGCATCTTGAATTGTCCAGTTAATAGATAAGTTTCAACTTTTCACCACAAGTCACATTAGACATATAAGTTAGCAAATAATTTCTACAATTCCTTTCACATGTAGCATTTTAAAAGTTCACGATGATAATTTTCTCTACTGGAGTCATTGACTAGGAAAAAAACTCAATATTCCTAAGGGAAAAAATAATTTGGATTTTTTATTAGTATTTCCAGTCATGTCAAAACTTACACTGCAGTCTAATTCTTTTCTAGAGTTTAATTGACATTGACTGATATGAAAGCTAAAGGCTTTCCAGTGTTTTTATACTGTGTAGTGTATCTCAGTTTTACACATTTTTACACAGTTTTCCACGACTTATTATATATATTATAAGCCTCAACTTACCTCAGCTTAGTCACCTTAAAATCAAGATGAACTTTTATGACAGAAGAATGATGAAACATACAAAGAAAATTCACAATGAGAAATATATTTCAACATAGAGTTAGGCATTAACACACTCAAAAGTGTGTAGGTTGGCAGGTAATAGCAGCAAAGCCATCAGCTATGTGGCAAATAATAACAGCCAGATTAATAGCTTCGAAGAAAATACTCAGGCCTCCTCAAGCTGTCCCTATACCTTAAAAAGGAACAGAAACACATATTTTCTCTATTTCCTCTACCTGCTCATTAGCGCACATTCCCTACATCCTTAAGCTCCATAAGTAGCTGCACCATGTGCCTCCCTCTTACTGCTCCTCCATCTGTTTGTGAAGCATGGAGCTTTCTTCCTTTCTACCAGCAGTTTTCTAATCTACACTGCTATCTCCTCCCCTTACTGCTTCTGTCTTAATGATTTTAGGCTGAGGTGACCATTGACTTCTGTTTTGGATATTTTTCTTGTTGGTGAGATCAATGAGTTCAATGAAAATAAATTAAAGATTAAAAATTATTATTATATATTTAAGGGGATATAATCTCTCACAGCAGAGAATCCACGGTGTCAGTAGTTTGGAGGCAGTGAGAGATAACTGCTGATTTCCTCTGGTTTCTTTTTCTTCCTTCTTTTATGTTGTCTCTGATCCTTGATTCTGAGGTCATACAACCTTTGGAGGTTTGAATAAGAGTGAACCCTTTAGCCTCATATATTTAAATGCTTAGTCTTCAGGGAGTAGCACTTCTTGGGAAGGATTAAGAGGTGTGGTCTTGTAGGATTTAGTTTGTCAGTGAAGATAGAGTGTGGGGTTTCAATAGCCCAGGCTAGGACCAGTTTTTTCTCTTCCTGTGGATCAAAATAATCTCAGCTATTGCTCCAGTGTCATGCCTGTGGGCATGCTCTTTTCTGCAATAATGCACTAATCTCTGCAACTGCAGGCAAGGTGCCAGTATAATGGTTTCTTTCTTTTTTCTTTTATTGGATATTTTTCTTTATTTACATTTCAAACGCTATCCCCTTTCCAGGTATCCCCTACTTCTGCCTCTATGAGGGTGCTTACCAAAAACCCACCCATTCCCATCTTGCTGCCCTGGTATTCCCCTACACTGGGACATAAAATCCCCTCAGGTCCAAGGACTGCTCCTTCAGCTGATGTTCAACAAGGCCATGCTCTGCCACATATGCAGCTGGAGCCATGGTTTACTCCATGTGTACTCTGGTTGGTGGCCCAGTCCCAGAGAGCGCCAGGGGATCTGGTCAGGTGACACTGTTACTTCCCACAAGGAGGCTGCAATCCCTCTCAGCATCTTCAGTCCCTTCTCCAACTCCTCCATCAGGGACTCTATGCTCAGTCCAATTGTTGGCTGTGAGTATCTGGCTCTGTATTTATCAGGCTCTGGCAGAGCCTCTCAGGAGACAGCCATATCAGGCTCCTGTCAGTAGGCACTTCCCAGCATCCTCAATAGTGTCCGGGTTTGACAACTGTATATGGGAGTTGCCTTTGTAATGGTGTCCACTCAGCAATAGAACAGTGACTAAGATACCACCAACTTAAGTGTGAGTCTTTCTACCTCAGTAAACCTCTCTGAAACTCCCCCACCCCCAGATAACTGCCCAAGGTAACCATATACAATCTTAAATCAACTCAAGGTTACAGTCTCCCACAAACACACTCTCTCTCTTTTTCTGCTTCCCCCTCTTTCCTCTATCTGTCTTAACTCCAAATAAGCACACCATTTTGGGGGCATAATTATCAGATAGACAAACAGAAAAACCTGTTGATTATGACTTCTATAAACCATCCTTGCTGGACTCACACATTAATGCTATTGTTTTTGTGACGCAGAAATTGCCTTGAAAGAGTGGGATGTATGAATAGAGTATGAATAGAGAAATCTGAGGTTGTGCTCCTTCAGAACAAACTAATCTTAATTATTCAAGTTATATACACAAATTTTGTTACTATAACTCCAGCTATAGAACTGTTTTTTTTTTTTTTTTGAAAGAAGGGATTTTGATGTATATGGTCTCTCCATAGTCCTTCTCAGTGCCTAGAAGATCAACTGATCTGATGGAGTTGGCAACAAACCACCACACAGTGTGCTACTCAACATGTTATCTGTATCATGTGCATCTTAAAAGCAAAGGAGAGAGACACTCTCCCAACATCACATGTAAGGCATCCTTGAGTGACAGGAAACACAGGCTAGAAAGTTTACAAAGTTACTGACTCCATCTAGCCTCATTGACACTGCAGTGTAGCATGTGCGCACACTACCAGTCATGGACCTAATTAAAACGCACTTGTTGAGCTCTGTGTCTCCCCTGCCCTCATTCTGTATGAAAGATCTCTTACCACAAGCCCCACACTTTAATTAATCTATATGCATTCTATTGATGTTATTTATGTCAGTTCAATTCTTCCATTCCATAAAAAAAAATGTATCTTCAAAAACATGATTGTGAAGATTATTTACTGAAAGTCCACAGATCGAGTAAAATCATAGTCAACAGCTTCCCTGCTCTAGACAGGTGTTAAGTTGATGATATATTTTTACTCTAATAGATTTGAGAATATGTTGTCTAAGAAGGATAACTATATTTGTTAGAGCAAAACTTCTAAAGCCAGATAAACCTCTTTATTTTTCAGTTAAAAAGAAATAAAAGAAAATGTAGATTCCATAGCCAAGCAACTGAACTCTATATTGTAGTTTTTGCTTAAGCATCGCTTGTAAGCTAAATTAACATGTAGGTTGTCTATCTCTACTTATTAATACTTAGGCACATCAGCATCATTGTCCTCAAGTTAGTTCCCTGGTAAGCTATAATCTCCATCACTCCATGCTCTTCTTTGCAGCCAAATTTAATTCCTTAACCTCCCCCTATCCCCATTGCTCTCATGTTTGTGATGCCTAATGGAGACAGTTACTCCATACTTTAATCCACTCTACAGGAAAAACAAACTATGAACTCAAAACTTGATATTTTATGTCTACTAAAACTACCATCATTTTTTCTTTTATTATTATTATTATTATTATTATTATTATTATTATTATTATTAGGTACTTTCTTCATTTACATTTCCAATGCTATCCCAAAAGTCCCCCATGCACCCCCACTCCCCCACTCACCCACTCCTACTTCTAGACCCTGGCGTTCTCCTGTACTGAGGCATATAAAGTTTGCGAGACCAATGGGCCTCTTTTTCCACTGATGGCCAACTAGGCCATCTTCTGATACATATGCACCTAGAGACATGAGCTCTGGGGGGTACTGGTTAGTTCATATTGTTCCACCTATAGGGTTGAAGATCCCTTTAGCTCCTTGGTACTTGGGTATATGTACAGGGAACAGCTATTGGGATAGTCCCTCACTCCAGTTGTTTGGGACTCACAATGAGACCAAGCTCTACATCTGCTATTTATGTGTCGAAAGGCCTAGGTTCAGTGCTGTATGTTCTTTGTTTGGTGATTTAGGCTCTGAAAGCCCCAAGAATTCAGGTTAGTTGATTCTGCTGGTCTTCCTGACGAGTTCCTATTACCTACAGGTCCTGTAATCCTTCTTATTATTCTTCCATAAAAGTCCATAAACTCCAGACACTATTTGACTGTAGGTGTCTGCAACTGTCTATGTCAGATGCTGGGTGAAGAAACTCACAGGATAGTCATATTAGAGTCCTGTTGGTAAGCATAACAGAGTATCTTTCATCATGTCAGGGATAAGTACTTACCCATGGGATGGATCTCAACTTGGGTCGATTATTGGTTGGTCATTCCCTCAGTGTCTACTCTATCCCTTGTTCCTAAATTTATTGTAGACATGATAAATTTTGGGTTGAAAGTTTTGTGAGTGGGTTTGTGTCTCTATTTCTCCATTGGGGTCCTGCCTGGGTAAAGGAGATGACTTCTTCAGGTTTCATATCCTCAGTACCCTGAGTCACAGCTAAGGTCACCCCATTGATTCTTGAAGGCCTCCCTTATGCCAGATCTCTGTCTCCACCCGGAGATCCCCTACATCCTCACCTCTGTCAGTTGCTGATTTACAGTATTCTCATGGTCATCTGGCCATCTCTTCTATCCTTCCCCCACATCTGATACTTAACCTCCCCACTCCCCTCTCCAGCACCCTCTCTCCTAATTCCTTTCCTCCATCTGCCACTTAAACCTATTTTATTCCCCCTTCTAAGTGAGGTTCAAGCATCCTCACTTGGGTCTTCCTTCTTGTTTAGCTTCTTTGGATCAGTGGAGTGTAGAGTGCATGTCCTGTATTTTATGACTAATATTCACCTTTAAGTGAGCACATATAAAGCATGTCCTTTTGGGTCTTGGTTATTTCACTCAGGATAATATTCTCAAGTTTCATCCATTTGCTTGCACAATTCATGATATCTTTTTTTCAGCTGAATAGTATTCCACTATGCCGATCTAACACATTTTTTTTTATCTATTCTTCATTTGAGGGACATCTAGGCTTTTTCCAGTTCTTAGCTATTACAAATAAAACTGCTATGAACATAGTAAGCAAGTGTTAAGTGTCTTTTGGGATGATGGAGCATCTTTTGGGATGGTGGAGCATCTTTTGGGATGGTGGAGCATCTTTTGGGATGGTGGAGCATCTTTTGGGATGATGGAGCATCTTTTGGGATGGTGGAGCATCTTTTGGGATGATGGAGCATCTTTTGGGATGGTGGGGCATCTTTTGGGATGGTGGGGCATCTTTTGGGATGATGGAGTATCTTTTGGGATGGTGGAGCATCTTTTGGGTGTATGCTCAGAAGAGGTATAGCTGGGTCTTGAGGTAGAACTATTCTTAGTTCTCCCCGAGAACTTCAAATTGATTCCCAAAGTGGCTGTGCACGTTTTCACTACCTTGAACTCATTTTAACCTCTGCTTTTAAACTGTTCTGTGGCTTACTAATTCAAATAGTTGCTTTGTCTTCATTACAAAGCCCTAAATATCTTTAGCAGAAAGTTATAACCTCTTTTTCATTTTACAAACCTTTTTAAAGAAGTAATTATTTGGCCAGACAGTGGTGGCAAATGTCTTTAATCCCAGCACTTGGGAGCCAGAGGCAGGTGGATTTCTGAGTTCAAGGCCAGCTGGGTCTACAGAGTGAGTTCCAGGACAGCCAGGGCTATACAGAGAAACCCTGCCTGAAAAAAAAAGAAGTAATTATTTGAAAGAAAATTTAGCATTTCTCTGTATTTTATTTGTACTTTACTCTAAGAAAGAACAGCTGTTTTTACTTTTGAATAAATAATAAAGGTTAAGGTTAGAGTATTGACAGGAAAACAGCATACTTTCCTCAGTCTTACTGAGCTTGAGTTTACTGTCTGAGTGTAGTAAGTGTAAGTGACATGTGTTAATATCACTTTTATGTTACTTGGTCTTTAAGATTAACATTAGTACTCCAGTTGATATTCCTTATTGATATACAAAGCTTATAATTTTGTTTCATTCTTATGACATCTGTTAAGTTAAAATATATCTCTTTTCATTAGTTGAATATTTTTTTCTAACAAATTGGTGTAAGAAAATGTTTGATCATTATAGAGAAACCTCATCTCTTATTGGTTTCTTTTTTACCTGTTAATTTCTTCTTTTGTCTTCACATATCTCAAAGCACAAATAATGCCACTTGCATTGTGAGTAGCCTTGAGTTACTGACCATCATAACGGGAGAGGGGACGTGGGGAAGAAGAAAGGCAGGGATTGAGGTGTGTTTTTCTTGGGATGTATCTAGTGCAACCAGATGCCTAATTATTCAGATTTCAGAGGATTTTTCGTTTTTAAAAAACAATATAAATACTTTGAGCTTTAAAATAGACTTCACTTTTAAAAGTTTGGGATGTTGAAAATTGTAGAAACATTTTCCTGACAGTCAGTTTGGTATTAATGAATTAGTTGCCCTTTAAAAAGAAACTATTTGCCAGTTTCCTTCAGAAGTGATGGTAGCGTGAGGTTACCATCTGTCCTTCCTTAATATAGGGATGGTGACATAGCACAGAGCCAGGAAGCAGACAGCGCACCACCACACAGGCTTCTGTGCTCCATCCTCTGTGAATGACTCCATAGCTCCCCCAAGCTGAAATGGTTTTTCTACTTCTATCATTAGATTTGTCTACCAATGACTGGTGACAGTAATAATTGTATGAGAAGAATCAACACCGAAAAATCCCATAGAATGAAGTCCTACAGGCCTCCATATGGACTGAAGTCCTAGCCACAAGGCAAATCAGATAGCCAAACTCCAACTTCCTACCATGCTCACCTGGATTAAATGTTTCCCTTCAACTGTGGCCAGGATAAATACCATCTTATCTAGGCCGTTGTGTGTGAAGACTAAAGATAGGCCAATCAAAGTAACTGTATTTATGGAGAGAGAATTCCACATCAACGAATGATTTTGCTGTGATTCTAAAGGAAAGCTAACATTGGTCACTTTTGAGTATAATCTTGAAAGATACACTATCAGCCTGTAATCTGAAGTGCTGCAATCTTAAAACATCAAAATCTGTGTAAGATCCCAAACAACAAAAACCCCTGATCTCTCTCTCTCTCTCTCTCTCTCTCTCTCTCTCTCTCTCTCTCTCTCTCTCTCTCTCACACACACACACACACACACATACACACACACACACACACACACACACACTCACACACAGAGGAAGCAAAGTGGATGCTGTCAAATAGAAAGAGAGCTGAACATCATGTCATTCATAGTAAATTATTTGACTGAGAGTGAAGTAAGATGGTAATTGGTCCCAGAGATGGAAAGGAAAGCATCAGATAGACAGAGACCGTCATATGGAGCTAGCAGTAAGAGTCCATCAAAGGGAAGGCAAGGATTCTTCTGAACACCAGGAGAGCAGTTTTCTTAAACGTGAAGAAAAGGGTCGGGAGCAGAGGCTCACTGGCTAGTGGCATGTGCTGCCTTTGTAGAGGTTCCTGGTTCCCAGCACACACAGTTCCTGTGCAATCCTTCTGTAATTCCAGTTCCAGGAATCCACACTCCTTCTCTGGCCTCCACAGATACTTCTCATAAATGGTGCGCAGGCAAACATTCAGACCATAAAATAAACGTATGTAAGTCTTCTTGAGAAAGAATGAGAACAAAGAAGAGGAGAGATAGTGGCAGGGGAAGAAAGGAGGGGGTGTTGAAGGGAATGGGGAACAAGGCACTATAAGAAAAGGAGCCAGGTACTGGTTGGGTATATGAATTTAGGGCTGTGCTTAGGACACAGCAAGGTAACTTCTTGACACATTCCCAGAGGGAACTGCAAGGAGATTTAGCCTGACTCAGGCTATGAGCTTTCATCTAAAGTTTCAGGCCATTGTTCAGAAGCAAGGTAGAGCTGTACCATTCTAAGCAGAGCAAATCTAGAAAATATGGAGGCATTGCTTTCATGCCTCTGAGAAGCTGTTTACAGGTAATGTTAAAGTGGGTCACAGTGGAGTGTGGGGGAAATGTGGCCACTGGGAGAGCAGTGCCAAATGGATCCATTCTCTGAAAACCAGCATGTTTTAATCCCCACTCCAACAATGAGAAGGAGTCTCTGTTATTAGTAAATGATTCTGAAAGATGGCTGTGATATTAAAAGTTGGCAAACCCATTTGAACTACCTATATGAAATTTCCCACAATTTATCTTTGTAATGCACTTTATTTTTTTAAATATTTTTTATTATTACGTATTTTCCTCAATTACATTTAGAATGCTATCTCAAAAGTCCCCCATACCCCCCCACTTCCCTACCCACCCATTCCCACTTTTTGGCCCTGGCGTTCCCCTGTACTGGGGCATATAAAGTTTGTGTGTCCAATGGGCCTCTCTTTCCAGTGATGGCCGACTAAGCCATCTTTTGATACATATGCAGCTAGAGTCAAGAGCTCCAGGGTACTGGTTAGTTCATAATGTTGTTGCACCTACAGGGTTGCAGATCTCTTATATGTCAAATTTTGGTTTTAAATTTTGTTTTTGTTTTTCCAGTATTTTTAGTTGTCAATGCTGCTTTTCTAAAGTCAATTAATCTATATATTGCAATTCTGTGTGATTTTGCCAATGCTGGAAATATAAATCATACAAAAAAATGGAGGAGGTCTTGTTTATTTTGTACTTGTTGGCACTTGAAACTACAAGAGTTCACTATCATAATGAGTATTGGTAAAATATCCATGTACCGTAGAACTCTAAAATTCACTGGGTAAGGCTAAAGCTATCATTCTGGACTTCTGTAGTTGTAAAAAGTAGCATTTTTCAGGATCTATGACTTTGGGACTTATATATGTTGCTCATTCTCCAGAGACTTTAATAGTTAGCACCCAGCTTTATCACTACGTTCATCTAAAATACTATGGAGAATGACATAAATCAACCCCCGGTTTCCCTGTCCTTCCTTCCTCCCTTCCCTCCCTCCCTCTATATATTATAAAATTCTTAAGTTGTGAGGTGTGGTAGAATATGCTGTTAATCTCAGAACCCAGCAGACAGAAAGGAGCAGGTAGATCACTATAGGTTTCAGGCCAGCCTTGTCTACAAAGCAAGTTCTAAGCTTGCCAAGTTTTCACAGTGAGATCCTATATTAGAGGGAGGGAGGGATATAATAAATAATATATTTATATAAGATACAATTTGCTAAACATATGAAACTCAAGAAGAATGAAGACTGAAGTGTGGACACTATGCCCCTCCTTAGAATTGGGAACAAAACACCCATGGAAGGAGTTACAGAGACAAAGTTTGGAGCTGAGTTGAAAGGATGGACCATCTAGAGACTGCCATATCCGGGGATCCACCCCATAACCAGCTTCCAAACGCTGACACCATTGCATACACTAGCAAGATTTTATCGAAAGGACCCAGATGTAGCTGTCTCTTGTGAGACTATGCCGGGGCCTAGCAAACACAGAAGTGGATGCTCACAGTCAGCCATTGGATGGATCACAGGGCTCCCAATGGAGGAGCTAGAGAAAATACCCAAGGAGCTAAAGGGATCTGCAACCTTATAGGTGGAACAACATTATGAACTAACCAGTACCCTGGAGCTCTTGACTCTAGCTGCATATGTATCAAAAGATGGCCTAGTCGGCCATCACTGGAAAGAGAGGCCCATTGGACACACAAACTATATATGCCCCAGTACAGGGGAACGCCAGGGCCAAAAAAATGGGAATGGGTGGGTAGGGAAGTAGTGGGGAGGGTATAGGGGACTTTTGGTATAGCATTGGAAATGTAATTGAGGAAAATATGTAATAAAAAATATAAAAATATAAAAATAAAAAATAATAAAATGAAAAAAAAACAAAACAAAAAAGAAAGAATTTTATAAGTTTATACACTTTTCACTTTTTTCTTAATGAATGTTTATGTGTTCTTAAATTGTACTTTATTTACTATGTGTGTATGTTTATTCAGTATGCTATTAATTTATTGAGTGAAGTGACCTATAAAGTGTCCTCTTGTGTTTTCATAAGGTTCACAATATCTTTAAAGTACAAAGAACTGTTAATCCAGGAGATTTTAGTTTCTCTGTAATCAAAACTTGGGGATTTTAAGCTACAAGGCCTTTGCATCTCAATATTTAGTATTCTGTCATATATGGTAATGACTGCTAGGATTATGGCTTATGTCTAAGTCTAACAGTCTTCTCATGAGGGATTGTTGCGGTTCACGGGTTGTACTTGCTGGCTTTAATCCCCATGAAATAGCAAACAAAAATGATAGACCTCAACTCTACCACACAGGAAGCCAAATAGCGATAGCAAGCTGAATGCACTCAGAAGAATATCTGTGCATCCAAAAACCTCATTGTAATGAGCACCTTGATTATAGCTTTGTAAACCCCTGAAGGACATGTAAGCTGAGCAAAACCCAGTTGTGTGGCCCAATGCAGTTGAGTTGATAAACCCATCTCACGTTAAGCTGCAAAGTTTGTGGTAATATGTTATGCAGCATGAAAAAATAGATGTCTGTATAAGTATGAAAGGCAGAGGTATTCCAATAATTTTATGATTAATTAAAGGCAAAGTATTTTTGCAATTAATATTGAAGTTTCAAAATGATTCTGCCAAATGATGAGCCATATTTTCTTAAGGTTATCTTGGATTTTTGTACTATAAATTACAAAGAGTGCTGTTATTTTGTATATGAGACAGAGTCACTCTCAAAAACTCAGGTTGGCCTCAAACTCCTTATCTTCCTGTCTCGGCTTTCTGGAAATGTCACTCTTAAGTCGTGATGTCAAATATTGAATTACATAATTGAACTTACACTGTGTATTTTGAACACATAAGGGCATACATTTTAAAATGTATTTGTTTGGGTGGACTTTCAATGTGTATGTCTAGTATACTTTGTGCTCTTAGAATGGGTAAGGAAGCAGCCCCACCTGTGTTTGCATCATCCACTAAAGCAACTATGTGAGCTGGGGACTGATCATCTTTGCAGCTGTGCAATACTAATGCAGTCACTGTGAGTGTGGGCTGGGGATTTGCTGAGCTGTCAGGAAGCAGGTGCCACTCTTTATTTTAGAGAAACCACCATCAAATGCACACAACAATTGATCTGCCAGGAACTGAGTCTGCAATTAAATGTAGCAGATCACTGTTAGTGTGCCAGATTGATTTTCTATAGAATACAGAAACACCTTAATGCTTTTTCTGAGATCGGTGGACATATAAACATCAGTGCATACTAAATATGTCCAGGTTTTAGTGTTTGGTTCATTTGAACTTCTAGATATCAAGGATCTTCCGAGAGTCCATTCATCAAATAGTGACTTAATTTGTTTAGATATTCAATCATTTCTAAGCTGTGTCAAGAGAAAATATCTTGCCATAGATCTACTAAAAACATCTCATTGATCATTTTTATTCTAGAATTCAACCTAGGAAAGTCAGAAAAATTTAATACATAAGACATTGGACCACTAGGGCTAAAGCAAGGTGAAAATCAGAAGTTTTGGAGGGAAATATATTATATATTCTGTAAAAGAGTAAAACACAGGGAAAGCCTTCATGACCTCACTGATGAGTGCAATCTACAAACAGTTGCAGTTACAGATGTAGAGTAAAGGCTGTTCAGTAAGGGCTGGGGCTGGGGATGCTCAGGAAGGATGGAGGAGTGGTTGTTTACAGGGCACACAGTTTCAGCTAGGTGATAGGAACAAGCTCTGGAGATCCATGCAGGAGTATGCTGCCAGTAGCCAATGATAATCTGTCCTTGAAATAACTAGTAGTGTGTTTTACATGTCACTATGTGAGGCTTAGATTGCCAGCTAGCTTATGACAACCATTATATAACATATACAATTATAAAAGTAATATTGTCTTCAGAATATATACATTTTTGTCAATTGAAAACAACTTTTATGGAGAAAATAATAATAAATACATACATAAATAATTAGAGTTTTAGTAAGTTCCAGGCAGTATGTTTGAGAAGAAAAGCAACTTTAATTTGCTGAATTACCTGTCAACATTAGATTGTGTAAAAGGAAATACAGTGAGGGCTGTATGAGCAGACACCTTGCCAATTGTTTTCAGTTTTGTGAAACAGTGCACAATTAAGATGCTAACATGATGGCTGCCCTGTAGTCATTATTCTTTGATGCACCCTGATGTTACTGGAGATGCAGTCAATACCTTATCTAGTGTGTGATTGGCTTAAAGAAGTGCTAAGAGGCTTTGTCCTTTTACTGTAAAAGGCACCATTTTCCAGTGTTCCCCTCAGTCACTCCTGGTTTCCAGGCTCTTGTAATGCATCTGGGTGTGTTACTTTCCTTAACAGGCTGTCTTATCCATGCTTTGTGAATCCTATAGAGTAGAGTGAGCAGTGGAGGACAAGGACTTTACATTGCAGTCTCTGCACTAGATTGTATGTGCTAAGGTTGTGAACACTCTTTCTTTCTTTTTTAATTAGTTATTTTCTTCATTTACATTTCAAATGCTATCCCAAAAGTCCCCCATACTCCCCCACTCCCCTATCCACCCACTCCTACTTCTTGTCCCTGGTGTTCCCCTGTACTAAGGCATATAAAGTTTGCAAGACACATGGGCCTCTCTTTCCAATGATGGCCGACTAGGCCATGTTCTGCTACATATGCAGCTAGAGACAGGAGCTCTGGGGGTACTGGTTAGTTCATATTATTGTCCCACCTATAAGGTTGCAGACCCCTTCAGCTCCTTGGGTACTTTCTCTAGCTCCTCCATTGGGGGCCCTGTGATCCATCCAATAGCTGACTGTTAGCATCCACTTCTGTGTTTACTAGGCTCTGGCATATCCTTACAAGAGACAGCTATATCAGGGTCCTTTCAGCAAAATCTTGCTGCTGTATGCAATGGTGTCAGCATTTGGAGGCTGATTATGAGATGGATTTCTGGGTGTGGCAGTCTCTAGATGGTCCATCCTTTCATCTCAGCTCCAAACTTTGTCTCTGTAACTCCTTCCATGGGTGTTTTGTTCCCAATTCTAAGAAAGGGCAAAATGTCCACACTTTGGTCTTTGTGAACACTCTTCTTAACTAAAACATTTTCTTGAAGAAAATGCTGTTCTGGAATATGAATTCTTTCTTTGTTTTCAGATGAACAATCAATTGCCACCTTTTACTTAATAAGTACTTTCATGTTCATACCCAAATAACCAGGTAGAAAAATTGTGTACTGTGAGAACAACAAAGAAAGCTGTATGAATCTCTATGTTCATAACTTCTTCAGTGGCTCTGAGACCCTAAGATGTTATAGGATGCTTTGAGCAGAGTTTATTTGTCCTGGTTGAATATATTAATGAACTATTTTTGTAAATGTATATAACACAAATCTATATTCAGACAAGGATGTTTTATGTGGATGTTGCTTATTGCATATTTTTTGGAAAAGTCACGCAGCTCAGTCTGCCTCAAGGTTACTATGTAGCAGAGAATTATCTTAAATCCTTTCTACTTCTGCCAAAGCATAAGAAAAATACACAGGTATGATTTCTGCATTTCAGAGACTAAACACAGGGCCTCCTACATGCTATGCTAGCACCCACTTAATGAGTAATATCTGCAGAGTACACATCACATCTAATTATAAATAAAAGAAAATGGACTCTTCTCTCACCAGTCTTTGTAACATTGAGATTTATGATGGTAAAAAAACTGACACACGTGTCACAGTTGATGCTAGTTGATAAATATGCCAATGAAAAATAAAGCCCACTTGCTCTTAACAGTTCTTGTCAAGTTTTACACCAATCTTCCTCCTCCTCCTCCCCCTTCCTCCTCCTCCTATATGTGAGGCTTTACTTCTCTATGTTTTCATTTCCAACGTGGTGCCTTGCCTCATGGCTGTAATTGAGAAGCGGCTGTGATTTAAGACATCAGCTACAACACTGCTATACACTAGCTCAATACCAAAGCTGACTCATGTTTTAACTACACGCCTTATGACTATGTTCCCATTATACTGGGTGTGAATGTATAAGTCTCATGCAGAGTGACAACATTCATGCAATTCTGAAACAGCCCACAAGATCCCTGTCAGTCAGCTTTTTCATTGCTGTGCTAGCATGCCTGAGAAAAGCAGTATGAGGTAGGAATTTTTTAATTTTGGCTCATGGATTGTAGATATAGACACCATGGCAGGAACATGAGACATGCTGCATCCACAATCAGGAAGCAGAGAGATTTACATGTTGGTGCTGAGATGATTTGATTTTCCCTCTATATTCAATTGGGATCCAGATGGAGAGATGATGATGCCTACCTTTAGGGTGAATCTTCGCTCTCTAACCAGTTAAGCCTCTGTAGAAACTCCTTCATAGTCGGCCATCAATGGGAGAAGAGGCCCTTGGTCTTGCAAAGATTATATGCCTCAGTACAGAGGAATGCCAGGGCCATGAAACTGTAGTGGGTGGGTTGGGGATCAGGGCAGGAGGGGGGGTAGGGGACTTACAGAGAAGAAATTAGGAAAGGGGATAGCATTGGAAATGTAAATGAAGAAAATATCTAATAAAAAAATAAAATGCACACAAACACACACACTAAAAAAGAAAAATGTTGAGAAAAAAAAAAACCACCATCATAGACAAGTCCAAAATTGTATCTGTAACATGATTCTAAATACAGTCAAGTTGTTTATTAAGGTAAACCATCATACCTCTTGTATTTCAAGTGAAAATATTTTCTAGTTATGGAGGATGGGAAAAGAACACAATATATTTTCTCCTACTATTTTTTTCTCTTTTTTCCCTTAATTGTATTTTTTCCTTCTATATTTTGTTTATAATAGAAATTTTATAACTATGTTCTTCCTTGAAAGGTTAAAATGAGAGGAATGTTAACCTTAAATTCTAATGATATGGGCTTTAGAGAAATATATAACCTCCTGAGCTTGTTCACCAATAGATGGGAAATCTTAGCACCAAAAATTTACCTAAGAAAAGCAAATGAAAAATGTGATAAAATAAAATTGGTTTTGAATATAAATACATTGTATATAAGAATATATATTAATATACATATTAGATAATACATATTGTGGCTAGGCTTTGTTGAATAATCTGAAATGTATGATCATGGAACAAGCTTTTGTACAATTGATAAAACCAATAAACAGGACAGACATGGGATTTTGTGGCCTGAGTGCCAGTTTAAGAAGAATGTGATATCATGTCTGGTTTATCCATGGTATAAAGAACTGAAGAAATGCTAGTTGATGAATTTCAGCACAAAAAAATTAATTTCTTTCAAAATTCTTCATCGTTTTGTCAAATTTCTGAGTAATGAGCAAATTTTTTAGAAAATTCTCTACCAAAGTAACATCTATCGTGATTTTCAGCTTGATTTAAAGTCATAACCCTTTATTAATTAAATAGTTTTATTTAACTCCAATTCAATAAAGAAAGGTCCAATCCATGTTCTCGTATCATGTTTTCTGTAGGATTGACCCCAGGCAATTAGAGGGACTTAGGTCAATTATACTGACCCATGGTATGCTAGTTTTACTCAGAATATTTCTGATCTATAAAACTCTGTTAGTTATAACCTAATGACAGCTTAATATTAAAAATACTATTGAGTGAATTCCAGACATGAGCACTAGACAGTCAGAATATCTGTCAGTTCCCAGAACTTTATGAGGTTCCATGTGGGACCAGAGGCTCAGACTGAGAGACCTGCCTATCAAGATTGACTTTATTCTTGAAGTCACAAAGTGGACAGTGACTCTGGACTTATAGTTCTTGAACACTACCATCAGCATAGCCTTGGAATCCACCAGAAATTAAAATACGCACTCTTCACTTTCAAACCCAATAAGGCAGCATCTCTGAGAGTGGCACCTCACAGTCTGTTGTAATGATTTGTTAGAGGGTTGTCTGCATGTCTAGTCTGAAAGGCCCTGGAACAGAGAAAAGGGAGTGGAGGCTAATATCAAGCTTTTATGGTGAGCAACCATAAAAGAACTGCAAGCTTCACAGCACCTTTCTGCAAGAAATCTGAGAAATCAGAAGTAAACATGACAAGGTTGAGTGCACTTATCATAGGTCAAGTGCTTATAGTTAAAGGAAAAGGTAATATACTTAAGAACAAGAATAAAGGCTGGCATGCCTAGTTACCAACCATTATTGAACCAAATGCAGTTCAAAGCAACAAACAAAACATCTCTGGACATACCATTAATCAGTGATGGTTACATGTTTGGGAAATACCTGGAGATGTGATTTATTTTAGTCAGCTTCGTGGTGATAACATTAAAAATATGGAGATGGCAATGCCCTCAGATGCTTCATTGATCATGAACTTTGAGGAATGAGGAAGTGCTCTGAGAAATTCAAGTCTAGTATAAACACAGATTCCAAGAATAATACTTCCCTATTGGTGTGACTTGCAATCTGGCACATTTTCTTGGAACTTAAGACAGGAAAAGAGAGGGGTGGGGAGGGATCTGCAGGAGTGGTTCAGTGGTTAGGAACACTGGCTGATCTTGCAGAGAACCTGGACTCAATTCTAAACACCCACATGGTAGTTCATAGCCATTTATAACTCCATATATCGGGAATCTGATGCTCTTTTCTAGCTTCTGTGGGCATTGAGCATGAACATGTCACACAAACATACATGCAGACAAAACATTCATAAAACACAAGAGAAATAAATTAATATGTTCCTTTTAAAAAGGTAGTTTAACGTGGTTTTATTTTTATATTAATAAAGAAAAGTTTATGAAAACTGTAGGTCAATGTGTTGGGGAAAGTCATTTAAAAATTGAAGAGTCTAGTAAGGGAATTGGTATCATTTTGTTTGTTTGTATAGATGAGTTTAAGCCGAGCAAAGAACACAAGAAGATAACAGCTTGCTGTCAAACAATATGTACCTGACAACTGTGCAAAAATAGATGAGACAAGAAATTAACCTAAGGAGAAAATCTCATAGAGATTATAAAGTCCAAGTTTGCGACAATCAGGCCCTAAGACCTGGTATAATGGGATGGCATGCAGTACAGAATAATTGCCATGGACTAATGGATTTGAAAAGACTATGCAGCAGTTCCATATGAAAATTAAAGTATAAGAAATGATTGGATACAATGTAACAAGCAATATCCACACATACTAAAGGTATTATCCCTCTTAAGCATTGTTTTTCATTGTATTTGTAGAATATTTTCAATTGTCTAATATACTAAATTCTTTATCTTATGCAACTATAAAAGCAGATTTATTGATGAAAACATAACTCAGTGTAGTGTGTCAGGAAATCAATTTGCATGAAAATAGTTTTATCCTTAAGATGGTTCTTGTAGTTTGTGTCCCAGAATTAAATTTCTGTGAATACAGAATAACATTTCTTTCAAAACACCTCTATTAGACCTCCCACCCACTTTAGACCTAAATCAAGGCTATTGATTTAATGTTTCTTAAGCTATTGAGAAAAAAATGTTAATTTTTCTGTCTTACTAGCTCATGTTCTCACTATTGTGGATTTCACTGCCCTCTTTTTTTCATGCCAGAAACACACTTTATCTGCTATTTTATGCATTACACTTACATGTTATCTATTCTCATAGACAGCGAATAAGAAAATAAAGCTTTGAGTTTTCTAGGAATAATATCATTTTCCTAGTCAATTTAGAAAAGTTTACTTGCAGAAATATTAGATGAGGTAGAAAGTCATTTTTCAGTAATTTTTATTGTTTTATTCATTTACATTTCAAATGTTATTCCACTTCCTCAAATCCTCCGTCCCATACCCATTCTCTGTTCTCCCATTTGCCTCTATAAGGGTGCTCCTCCACCCACTCCCCCACTTCTGCCTCACTGCTCTAGCATCTCCCTATGCTGATGTATTGAGCATCTACAGGACCAAGGGCCTCCCTTCCCATAGATGTCAGATAAAGTCATTAAAATTCTTTATTTACTTAAATTAAAATCATATCTGTTGCAAGTGGCTATTTTACATCAAAGATATTGAAGAAGAGTGTTTATCAACACAGAAACTATGCCATTAATGCAAAGCAAGCCCCTACTCATTATCAGAAATCAATCAGTGGATGGATATATAGGCATTGGCTTATTTCTGGGATACAAGCAAGCAGTGTCTAGAGGACTCACATATACAACCCCCCTTTATTTGTGAAGTGGACACAAATATTTAAAAAATGGAAAATTAAGCTTATGGCCATGATAGGCTCAAAATCAAGGAATAATTTTAATTTTTTTTTAAGAAGGGAACATTTATCATCTATGCATTGACTGAGTTTTTGCTGAATAAACACTGAATATCGGTCTAGAGTCTCTACACTACATCAGTAACTACAGGATGCAGACCCTCTTCCATTACAGAATTACAAAGAGTGCGTGGATTTAAACTTAGCAGTCTAGAATTTAATATTAGTGTTTTATTTTATTTATATTTATTTACAGACTCCCTATCAATTCTTACCTCCTAGAATTATATTAATTTCTTACAACAACCACAATCAAATAAATTATCACAAAGTATGAGGTCTATTAATGGAGACGGATCCCCAGTTACTGCAGTTATGAAAACGCAACATGAGGGACAGATAGCTGAGCAGGTTCTCAGCATGCACATGCAGACCTTTAAAGAGGTTTGTGTGAATGAGGTAAGGAAACCTTTGGCAACATGGCCTATGCGTATGAAAGGATATCCTTTGGAAGCACCTCAGTTCTTTTACTCAGCATATGTTTTAAACTTTATATAAGATTATTAGCCACCATTTAGTACAATCAGATATGTCCTGCAACCTGTTCAGAAACTCATCACCCTATATGCAAACCAACAAAAACCAGGAAGACAGATGAAGGAGAAAGAACCTGAATGAGAATATGTAACTAAAAGATACCTTTGTGAAGAGATAGACATGAAAAAGGTTGCCCTTGCAAACACATTGATTTGAGACAGCAGAGCAGAAGTGTTATTGTTCCTTTGAGAGGACAGGAATGTAGCAATCACTGCTCTGAGTTAGGTTTATGTTTGGAAACATTAGCTTTCAGATTGTCATCTATGAGATTTCTCTGTGTGTTTGCATATGATGAAAGAAAGCCTGGAGGGATGTGGTACACCACGAATTCTTTGTCTCTGAATCCTCACCCAGAGGCAGAGCTGATCCTTCCAGAAGATTAATATTGAAATTGACCTCAATAAATGCAAACTACTAAAGGAACCCCAATTTACTATTTTACTGTACTAATAACACTGCAATGTATTTAATGACACATTTATTTTTCTCAGAGCTTTTAGAAAAATCAAGTTTTAATGACTTCTCAAAGTTTGGTACAAGGTTTAACAAATTATACTATGAGAAAAATAGAAAGGATTACAAGAAAAATGAATGGAAGGTCAATTAGAATATATATATATATATATATATATATATATATACTCACAGAGTTTGACCTACATCTCTTTATCAACATTCCTGAAGATTAGATTTTTCCAATTATTATGGATTATGTGTTGAAAAATAAAGTAAGGTTAAGTTCTGATATAATCTTTGCTTATTTGAAGCAATGTAATATTTTGGATTTACTAACAATGAATTAAGAGCAACATTATGAACTAACCAGTACCCCGGAGCTCTTGACTCTAGCTGCATATGTATCAAAAGATGGCCTAGTAGGCCATCACTGGAAAGAAAGGCCCACTGGACACGCAAACTTTATATGCCCCAGTACAGGGGAATGCCAGGGCCAAAAAGTGGGAGTGCATGGGTAGGGAAGTGGGGGGGAGGGTATGGGGGACTTTTGGGATAGCATTCTAAATGTAATTGAGGAAAATAGACAATAATAAAAAATATTTTAAAAAAAGACTATATTCTCATCTATTTTTAATTCTAGTAAATATTTTTAACTCATAACCTCTAATATTGGGTATGAAGTACATTTTATATATATTCATGCTATGACTCACTTATACTAACTTAGTATGCCTTTAACAATTTTAACAAATTGATTATTATTTTAGAGACTTGATGTGGGAAGAGACAGGAGAGATGACCAGATGGCCATAAGAATGAACAGAAATGTGCAACTGGTGGGGGTGGTGAGTTGGGGGGGGCATTTCCCAGATGTGACAGAGACCTTCTGTAAGAAGTCAACCCAAGAATCAATGGGGTTGACTTTAACTGTGACTCACAACATTGAGCACATGGAACCTGAAGTGGTCATTTCCTGTTGCCAGATAAGAGAGCCATAGGGACAGCAACTCACAGCAAACTTTCGACCCAAAATTTATCCTGTGTACAACGCAGTGATGGGGAATGGAACAGAGACTGAAGTAATGGCTAACCAATAACCCGCCCAACTTGAAGACTATCCCATGGACAAAAAAAAAATGACACTATTAATATGTTCAATAATAATTAAGACAATAAAATTCAAATGGCACAGTGTAATATGGAAGAGTAAAGCAAAACTGAATATAACAGGGACTAGTTAATTACACTGTCTTCTAGAAAGAAATGGAAACCCCCAAATGGTATGGTCTTGTGTTAGAACTGCAGGTCTTATCTCTGTAGAGCTTCCCAGATGTTCAGTCATGAATGTAGGAGAATGTATTATGAACTTCTTTAAGCAGGTTCAGATTTTATTAACCTCATTTAGTTTCAGATTACAAGCTCTCTGAATTCTTAGAGAAGTGCATTGAATGATAAGTCTGCCTTTTAATATATTTCCCTTTTCTAGCATTAGACTCAAAATTTCTGCAGATGATAAGGTGGATTGGTATCTGCTGTTGCAGCTTGACTGCTCTCCATTTTGCAGTTTGCTCCCTTAATTTATCACTTATCAGTGTTAAGCAACTGGTAAAAGTTGGTGACATGCCATGAAATTAGATTGTATGAATTCACACAATAACTAGCTTTTAAAATGTAAAAAACCCAAAATACACTTTGGTTTTTCAATGCTAGAATGGAAATAGTTTTCTTCATCCAGGAAAAACATTACCTCATTAGTTTGGGAAAACTTATGACATGGCAAGCAAAAGTTTTTAAAGTTCTTCCCATCTCCTCTGAGGTTTCCCTTGGTGAATACTCATAGTCTTCAATTACTGTAAGAACATTTTGCTCACTCTTTGTTCTTTTGTGTAGTTGAAATAAGATTTTTTTCCCATTCAGTATTTTCATCACATGTTTTATTATCTCAACTGATTCATCTCAGAATTCAGTGGGTAATGAGCAATGGAATTGTCCATAGGTCTTTGAGAGTGGCATTTAAGGAATGAGATAAAAATGTTATAGAGTTTATATCAAAATACTGTTTTCAGCAAGTTTGTGTATCTGTTGAAATTTCTAAAATCCATAATTTCAAGGTTAAACCTTTAAATAGTTTATACACTAAACTATAAAAATACAGATGGTAAAAAAATATAGAAGTATAATAATTTAATTCCAAATCTAATCATAAATCTTATTTGAATTAATTGTGACAGGGGTGGTATTATATCATAAATAAAAAGAATTCAAAGCAGATTATGTGTACCATATGTCCTGATATGAGAATCAGGGGAATTAGAAAAATAGAAGGCCACAAATAATAATGCCATCATACTGAAGCACAGAAAAATTGTTCTCTTTTACCATGGTCTACAAATTTTCAGGACAAAACCCAATGTTCTTTAGTAGCTTTTATATATGTGAGTTCCTCTGACCAATGTTTGTTTTAACCAACTAGTTTATTTTATCTGTGCTTCATCTGTATTTAAAAAAGATACTGACTCAACTCATGCTGCTTTTAATATTTCGAGATTGTGTGTGTTGCACTGATGTTCCAATTTCTTGAGTTGTGTTTCTACCACTTATTGAAGTCAGCAGCATACCAGTGATTAAGAAGAGTCATTCTTGACTTATGCTTTTGGGAAGACCACTAATCCTATATACAGTGCAGTCACAAAATAGAGACAAGTGCTTGTTTGGGTTTTTCTTAGGCTAAAGCAATCTGTCATGTTTCCATTCTGACATTGTTAAACTTATAATTAAAGTCAAGAGCTTATCTTTAAAAATTCTTGAAATATTTTTATATTTATTTGTTTGGCAGAATTTCAAGTATATTGAATAGATAAAGGGAATGTATATATATGTATGTATGTATGTATGTATGTATGTATGTATGTATGTATATGTGCCTACTTCTCTGAACATGCACAACATGAATGCAGTGCCTGAAGTACACTGTAGCTGTCTTCAGACACTCCAGAAGAGGGCATCAAATCTCATTAGAGATGGTTGTTAGCCACCATGTGGTTGCTGGGATTTGAACTCAGGACTTTTGGAAGAGTAGTCAGTACTCTTAACCACTGAGCCATCTCTCCAGCCCATAATATGAACTGGGCCCTGGTGACAAGGTCTATAATCTTAATATTTCTCATATACTATAATTTAATCAACAAAGACATTGCAGATACTTAGCTTTGAAATTTTTGTAGGGTTCTGGAATAAGGATGCTAGAAGAGGCAAGGAGCTATATTTACAGGTGGTTGTTTGCCAGTTGACAGGGCAGCTGACAATTGAACCCAGGTCTTCTTCAGAAAGTACTATTAAATACATAAACACTTCTTCAGTCTACTATAAAATCTTCCTAGTTATTTCTACTTTTGCTCCAAAATGAGGAGGCATTTGATTGCTACAAATCATTGTGTGCATTTTAAAAACTAATAGTAGCAGCTAATATATATGCAATACTAGTTGCATGCCAGGTATCCTGAATTGTGCTGTTCTGCATGCCCTGTGTTTTCACTTTCAGTGTATCCACTGCAAAAGTCCTGTTGAAAATCACTTTGACATCAGTAAACTGAGGTATTAGATGGGGCTATGTAGTCATCCCTAAACCCAGAACTGTAAAGAGCACAGTATTAGATTTTTTTTAATGTTTCCCTGAACAAACACCTCATTTCATCAGAGGAAACCCCGTTTCAAAGAGAAATTTATCCAAGAACTTATTCCCAACTTGAGAGTCAATTGAAGGTTTTATTTAGGTTTCCCCTTCTGCAGTCAGTGCTCCATTTCATGGAATTTTAAGGCAGATTGATAGGACTTTAAACAAAACCTTAATATTTCTTATATACTATAATTTAATCAACAAAGACAATGCAGATATTTAGCTTTGAAATTTTTGTAAGATTCTGGAGTAATCTACATTTTGAATGAGATGCTAACAGATCTGACAGAGGAGTCTACAAGCTAACACACGGGAAATAACTTTGGACAAAAAATTTCTCAAGTTTGATAAAATACAGTTTTTTTTCATTTTTTATTAATATTTAGCTCATTTACATTTCCAATGCTATACCAAAAGTCCCCCATATCCACCCACCCCCACTCCCCTGCCCACCCACTCCCCCTTTTTGGCCCTGGTGTTCCCCTGTACTGGGGCATATAAAGTTTGCAAGTCCAATGGGCCTCTATTTCCAGTAATGGCCGACGAGGCCATCTTTTGATATATATGCAGCTAGAGTCAAGAGCTCCGGGGTACTGGTTAGTTCATAATGTTGTTCCACCTATAGGGTTGCAGATCCCTTTAGCTCCTTGGCTACTTTCTCTAGCTCCTCCATTGGGAGCCCTGTGATCCATCCATTAGCTGACTGTGAGCATCCACTTCTGTGTTTGCTAGGCCCCGGCATCGTCTCACAAGAGACAGCTACATCTGGGTCCTTTCAATAAAATCTTGCTAGTGTATGCAATGGTGTGAGCGTTTGGATGCTGATTATGGGGTGGATCCCTGGATATGGCAGTCTCTACATGGTCCATCCTTTCATCTCAGCTCCAAACTTTGTCTCTGTAACTCCTTCCATGGGTGTTTTGTTCCCAAATCTAAGGAGGGGCATAGTGTCCACACTTCAGTCTTCATTCTTCTTGAGTTTCATGTGTTTAGCAAATTATATCTTATATCTTGGGTATCCTAGGTTTGGGGCTAATATCCACTTATCAGTGAGTACATATTGTGTGAGTTTCTTTGTGAATGTGTTACCCCACTCAGGATGATGCCCTCCAGGTCCATCCATTTGGCTAGGAATTTCATAAATTCATTCTTTTTAATAGCTGAGTAGTACTCCATTGTGTAGATGTACCACATTTTCTGTATCCATTCCTCTGTTGAGGGGCATCTAGGTTCTTTCCAGCTTCTGGCTATTATAAATAAGGCTGCTATGAACATAGTGGAGCATGTGTCCTTCTTACCAGTTGGGGCATCTTCTGGATATATGCCCAGGAGAGGTATTGCTGGATCCTCTGGTAGTACTATGTCCAGTTTTCTGAGGAACCGCCAGACTGATTTCCAGAGTGGTTGTACAAGTCTGCACTCCCACCAACAATGGAGGAGTGTTCCTCTTTCTCCACATCCACGCCAGCATCTGCTGTCACCTGAATTTTTGATCTTAGCCATTCTGACTGGTGTGAGGTGGAATCTCAGGGTTGTTTTGATTTGCATTTCCCTGATGATTAAGGATGTTGAACATTTTTTCAGGTGCTTCTCTGACATTCTGTATTCCTCAGGTGAGAATTCTTTGTTCAGTTCTGAGCCCCATTTTTTAATGGGGTTATTTGATTTTCTGAAGTCCACCTTCTTGAGTTCTTTATATATGTTGGATATTAGTCCCTTATCTGATTTAGGATAGGTAAAGATCCTTTCCCATTCTGTTGGTGGTCTTTTTGTCTTATTGACTGTGTCTTTTGCCTTGCAGAAACTTTGGAGTTTCATTAGGTCCCATTTGTCAATTCTCGATCTTACAGCACAAGCCATTGCTGTTCTGTTCAGGAATTTTTCCCCTGTGCCCATATCTTCAAGGCTTTTCCCCACTTTCTCCTCTATAAGTTTCAGTGTCTCTGGTTTTATGTGAAGTTCCTTGATCCACTTAGATTTGACCTTAGTACAAGGAGATAAGTATGGATTGATTCACATTCTTCTACACGATAACAACCAGTTGTGCCAGCACCAATTGTTGAAAATGCTGTCTTTCTTCCACTGGATGGTTTTAGCTCCCTTGTCGAAGATCAAGTGACCATAGGTGTGTGGGTTCATTTCTGGGTCTTCAATTCTATTCCATTGGTCTACTTGTCTGTCTCTATACCAGTACCATGCAGTTTTTATCACAATTGCTCTGTAGTAAAGCTTTAGGTCTGGCATGGTGATTCCGCCAGAAGTTCTTTTATCCTTGAGAAGACTTTTTGCTATCCTAGGATTTTTGTTATTCCAGACAAATTTGCAAATTGCTCCTTCCAATTCGTTGAAGAATTGAGTTGGAATTTTGATGGGGATTGCATTGAATCTGTAGATTGCTTTTGGCAAGATAGCCATTTTTTACAATGTTGATCCTGCCAATCCATGAGCATGGGAGATCTTTCCATCTTCTGAGATCTTCCTTAATTTCTTTCTTCAGAGATTTGAAGTTTTTATCATACAGATCTTTCACTTCCTTAGTTAGAGTCACACCGAGATATTTTATATTATTTGTGACTATTGAGAAGGGTGTTGTTTTCCTAATTTCTTTCTCAGCCTGTTTATTCTTTGTATAGAGAAAGGCCATTGACTTGTTTGAGTTTATTTTATATCCAGCTACTTTACCGAAGCTGTTTATCAGGTTTAGGAGTTCTCTGGTAGAATTTTTAGGGTCACTTATATATACTATCATATCATCTGCAAAAAGTGATATTTTGACTTCCTCTTTTCCAATTTGTATCCCCTTGATCTCCTTTTGTTGTCCAATTGCTCTGGCTAATACTTCAAGTACTATGTTGAAAAGGTAGGGAGAAAGTGGGCAGCCTTGTCTAGTCCCTGATTTTAGTGGGATTGCTTCCAGCTTCTCTCCATTTACTTTGATGTTGGCTACTGGTTTGCTGTAGATTGCTTTTATCATGTTTAGGTATGGGCCTTGAATTCCTGATCTTTCCAAAACTTTTATCATGAATGGGTGTTGGATCTTGTCAAATGCTTTTTCTGCATCTAACGAGATGATCATGTGGTTTTTGTCTTTGAGTTTGTTTATATAATGGATTACATTGTTGGATTTTCGTATATTAAACCATCCCTGCATCCCTGGAATAAAACCTACTTGTTCAGGATGGATGATTGCTTTAATGTGTTCTTGGATTCGGTTAGCGAGAATTTTATTGAGGATTTTTGCATCGATAATCATAAGAGAAATTGGTCTGAAGTTCTCTATCTTTGTTGGGTCTTTCTGTGGTTTAGGTATCAGAGTAATAGTGGCTTCATAAAATGAGTTGGGTAGAGTACCTTCTACTTCTATTTTGTGAAATAGTTTGTGCAGAACTGGAATTAGATCTTCTTTGAAGGTCTGATAGAACTCTGCACTAAACCCATCTGGTCCTGGGCTTTTTTTGGTTGGGAGACTATTAATAACTGCTTCTATTTCTTTAGGTGATATGGGACTGTTTAGATGATCAACTTGATCCTGATTCAACCTTGGTACCTGGTATCTGTCCAGAAATTTGTCCATTTCGTCCAGGTTTTCCAGTTTTGTTGAGTATAGCCTTTTGTAGAAGGATCTGATGGTGTTTTGGATTTCTTCAGGATCTGTTGTTATGTCTCCCTTTTCATTTCTGATTTTGTTAATTAGGATTTTGTCCCTATGCCCTTTAGTGAGTCTAGCTAAGGGTTTATCTATCTTGTTGATTTTCTCAAAGAACCAACTCCTCGTTTGGTTAATTCTTTGAATAGTTCTTCTTGTTTCCACTTGGTTGATTTCACCCCTGAGTTTGATTATTTCCTGCCGTCTACTCCTCTTGGGTGAATTTGCTTCCTTTTTTTATAGGGCTTTTAGATGTGTTGTCAAGCTGCTAGTATGTGCTGTCTCCCGTTTCTTCTTGGAGGCACTCAGAGCTATGAGTTTCCCTCTTAGAAATGCTTTCATTGTGTCCCATAGGTTTGGGTAAGTTGTGGCTTCATTTTCATTAAACTCTAAAAAGTCTTTAATTTCTTTCTTTATTCCTTCCTTGACCAAGGTATCATTGAGAAGAGTGTTGTTCAGTTTCCACGTGAATGTTGGCTTTCCATTATTTATGTTGTTATTGAAGATCAGTCTTAGGCCATGGTGGTCTGATAGGATACATGGGACAATTTCAATATTTTTGTATCTATTGAGGCCTGTTTTGTGACCAATTATATGGTCAATTTTGGAGAAGGTCCCGTGAGGTGCTGAGAAGAAGGTATATCCTTTTGTTTTAGGATAAAATGTTCTGTAGATATCTGTCAGGTCCATTTGTTTCATAACTTCTGTTAGTTTCACTGTGTCCCTGTTTAGTTTCTGTTTCCACGATCTGTCCATTGAAGAAAGTGGTGTGTTGAAGTCTCCCACTATTATTGTGTGAGGTGCAATGTATGCTTTGAGCTTTACTAAAGTGTCTCTAATGAATGAGGCTGCCCTTGCATTTGGTGCGTAGATATTCAGAATTGAGAGTTCCTCTTGGAGGATTTTACCTTTGATGACTATGAAGTGTCCCTCCTTGTCTTTTTTGATAACTTTGGGTTGGAAGTCGATTTTATCCGATATTAAAATGGCTACTCCAGCTTGTTTCTTCAGTCAATTTGCTTGGAAAATTGTTTTCCAGCCTTTCACTCTGAGGTAGTGTCTGTCTTTTTCCCTGAGATGGGTTTCCTGTAAGCAGCAGAATGTTGGGTCCTGTTTGTGTAGCCAGTCTGTTAGTCTATGTCTTTTTATTGGGGAATTGAGTCCATTGATATTAAGAGATATTAAGGAAAAGTAATTGTTGCTTCCTTTTATTTTTGTTGTTAGAGTTGGCATTCTGTTCTTGTGGCTGTCTTCTTTTTGATTTGTTGAATGATTACTTTCTTGGTTGTTCTAGGGCGTGATTTCCGTCCTTGTATTGCTTCTTTTCTGTTATTATCCTTTGAAGGGCTGGATTCGTGGAAAGATATTGTGTGAATTTGTTTTTGTCGTGGAATACTTTGGTTTCTCCATCTATGGTAATTGAGAGTTTGACCGGGTATAGTAGCCCGGGCTGGCATTTTTGTTCTCTTAGTGTCTGTATAACATCTGTCCAGGCTCTTCTGGCTTTCATAGTCTCTGGTGAAAAGTCTGGTGTAATTCTGATAGGCCTTCCTTTATATGTTACTTGACCTTTCTCCCTTACTGCTTTTAATATTCTATCTTTATTTAGTGCATTTGTTGTTCTGATTATTATGTGTCAGGAGGAATTTCTTTTCTGGTCCAGTCTATTTGGAGTTCTGTAGGCTTCTTGTATGATCATGGGCATCTCTTTTTTTATGTTTGGGAAGTTTTCTTCTATTATTTTGTTGAAGATATTAGCTGGCCCTTTAAGTTGAAAATCTTCATTCTCATCAATTCCTATTATCCGTAGGTTTGGTCTTCTCATTGTGTCCTGGATTACCTGGATGTTTTGAGTTAGGATCCTTTTGCATTTTGTATTTTCTTTGACTGTTGTGTCGATGTTCTCTATGGAATCTTCTGTACCTGAGATTCTCTCTTCCATTTCTTGTATTCTGTTGCTGATGCTTGCATCTATGGTTCCAGATCTCTTTCCTAGGGTTTCTATCTCCAGCGTTGCCTCGCTTTGGGTTTTCTTTATTGTGTCTACTTCCCCTTTTAGTTCTAGTATGGTTTTGTTCATTTCCATCACCTGTTTGGATGTGTTTTCCTTTTTTTCTTTAATGATTTCTACCTGTTTGGCTGTGTTTTCCTGCTTTTCTTTAAGGGCCTGTAACTCTTTAGCAGTGCTCTCCTGTAATTCTTTAAGTGACTTATGAAAGTCCTTCTTGATGTCCTCTATCATCATCATGAGAAATGTTTTTAAATCTGTGTCTAGATTTTCGGTTGTGTTGGGGTGCCCAGGACTAGGTGGGGTGGGAGTGCTGCGTTCTGATGATGGTGAGTGGTCTTGATTTCTGTCAGTAGGATTCTTACGTTTGCCTTTCGCCATCTGGTAATCTCTGAAGCTAGCTGTTTTAGTTGTCACTGTTAAGAGCTTGTTCTTCAGTTGACTCTGTTAGCCTCTATAAGCAGACCTGGAGGGTAGCACTCTCCTTAGTTTCAGTGGGCAGAGTATTCTCTGCAGGCAAGCTCTCTTCTTGCAGGGCAGGTACCCAGATATCTGGTGTTCGAACCAGATTCCTGGCAGAAGTTGTGTTCCACTCACTAGAGGTCTTAGGATCTCATGTGGAATCCTGTGTGGGCCCTTGCGGGTGTCAGGCGACTCCGCTGGCAAGGTAGTCAGGGGCTCGAGTGGAGCGGAAGGGGTTTGTGCCCCAGATCAAGCCCGGGTAGCCTGCTTCCCTATGTACCGCAGTCTCAGGTTCCGTGCGATTGGATTGGGGCAGGCGCTGTGTTCCACTCACCAGAGGTGTTAGGATCCCGTGGGGAGTCTGTGTGGGCCCTTGCAGGTGTTGGGCGAGACTCTGCTGGCAAGGTAGCCCGGGGCTCGAGTGGAGCAGAAGGGACTTGTGCCCCAGATCAGGCCCGGGTAGCCTGCTTCCCTATGTAGAATGTTATTTTCATTCTTACCATTTGTCAAGGGTGACTTTCTTTTCTTTTTTTTTTTTTTTTTAAATTTTTTTAATTAGGTATTTTCCTCGTTTACATTTTCAATGCTATCCCAAAGGTCCCCCATATCCTACCCCCCAATCCCCTACCCACCCACCCCCCCTTTTTGGCCCTGGCATTCCCCTGTACTGG
Organism: Mus musculus; assembly: GCF_000001635.26. Lineage (NCBI taxonomy): Eukaryota > Metazoa > Chordata > Mammalia > Rodentia > Muridae > Mus > Mus musculus. The sequence goes on along the minus strand of NC_000069.6, from coordinate 24,654,952 downwards.
GGCATCTAAAGTTGGCAAGTCCAATGGGCCTCTCTTTGCAGTGATGGCCGACTAGGCCATCTTTTGATGCATATGCAGCTAGAGACAAGAGCTCCGGGGTACTGGTTAGTTCATATTGTTGTTCCACCTATAGGGTTGCAGTTCCCTTTAGCTCCTTGAGTAATATCTCTAGCTCCTGCATCGGGGGCCATGTGATCCATCCAATAGCTGACTGTGATCATCCACTTCTGTGTTTGCTAGGCCCCGGCGTAGTCTCACAAGAGAGAGCTATATCTGGGTCCTTTCAGCAAAAGGACCTAAGACCTCACCAGAGGTCTTAGGATCCCGTGGGGAGTCCCGTGTGGGCCCTTGCGGGTGTTGGGCAAGACTCTGCTGGCAAGGTAGCCCGGGGCTCGTGTCGAGCGGAAGGGACTTGTGCCTACAGTTTTATTTTTAAATAGGTATTGTTTTGTGCCTGCTGAAATGAGACAGTGTTTACCTGTTATGAAAGAATTCAAATGAAAGTTCTGAAACCAGAATAAATCCATGTGAATTCAAAAGGCATGGTGGTCACCTGTAATACTAGAAGTTCATAGTTAAAGATTGGGATTCCCTGGAGCATATGTATGCTCACACACATGTGTGCATGTGTGTGTGTGTGTGTGTGTGTGTGTGTGTGTGTGTGTGAGACAGTCATGTACACACACGTGCAGACACACACAATTACTTATTGGATTCTAAGCAGCGACTTTTGCATAGATGAGTTATGACTAAGCCTTACTTTTCAGTACCATTTAATTGTGTCTGTTAGGTTAGCCGCAGTTAATGTTATCACCTGTTAAAAGAGGGAAAACTCTTTCAACATGTAGAAATGTGGAACTATCAGAAAGTCTAATGTATTTAGCATTCATCTTGCCTGAGACAGATAATGAAGCTATAATTTTTGAGGATTGTAAGAGCTCAATTATAATTAAAACACACACAAATGTACACACCTGTATTATTGATAAATTTACTATTCATTTTCTAACATTAAAGATCAGAGTCCATGCTTCCTTTACTTTGGAATTTAACAAAATAGCACATATAATGTGGCATTCAGTCTATTTTCTATGTGGAAATTTGACATAAAGGTAATATTTTTTTTTGCAGTCCATTGATCTGGCTCTGTAAAAGTTTTCCAAAATTAACCTCACTTCATTAACATTTAAATGTCTGACAGCAGCTAATAGGGAGAAAATTATATTCTTAAAAGGTGAACATTTTTTTCAATTTCCTCTATAAAGATTCATCTTTAGAATTTTTTCTCTGCTCTGCCTATAGTGTTCAGGAGTCTTAGTCTTGACATTCATTAGAGGTACTTGGAATGAATACTGTTGATTTAATGAAGAGAGTATGAGTCCTGTAATGTTTCTAATAGCAAATGAACTAGAAACTAGTGGATCAAGCCCTTAATCAGGTCCACTGGCTATATTATACTTATAGTAAAATGGAACAATAATTTATCCCAAAAGGAAGGGTTTATTTGTGACTAAAATGTATATGGGGACTGTTTAATCAATCAATTGGTTTTAATCAAAAACCAATCTCTTGAATGATAGCAGATGTCCTTAGCATATCGCCATGGAATTGGTGCCCAAGGTAACTTGGAAACCTTAACTGGGCAACTGTGAACTTCAGACACAGACGTGTTTCATTACTTGATGGACTTACTAGGTTCTGCCAAGGGTTACAAGCGACACTCTTTCACCTCAAATAGAGAACTGGATTTAGATTTAGTTAGTTTCATTGGTTTGTCAGATAGATACATTTGAAAACATAAAAATGACAAATTAACTTTTAGCTGAAAACTTAGCTTCATCAAGGGCTCTAGGATCTATTAAAATATACTTCTCCACTTTGCTCTTCTGTCGTCTTCTAAAATATGGGAGTGTACAAAAATATGTGATGTTATAGCTCAGTTTGACTCAATGGGCTTTAATTAGCCACCTGTTATGGACTAAGTTATTATTTTTCCACTTTTATTAGGTATTTTCTTCATTTACATTTCAAATGCTATCCCAAAAGTTCCCTATACCCTCTCCCCACCCTGTGCCCCTACTCACCCACTCCCACTTCTTGGCCCTGGCATTCCCCTGTACTGGGGCATATAAAGGTTGCAAGACCAAGGGCCTCTCTTTCCACTGATGGCCGACTAGGCCATCGTTTGATACATATGCAGCTAGAGACACTCGCTCTGGGGGTACTGTTTTCTTCATATTGTTGTTCCACCTATAGGGTTTCAGACCCCTTTAGCTCCTTGGGTACTTTCTCTAGCTCCTCCATTGGGTGCCCTGTATTCCATCCAATAGCTGAATGTGGGCATCCACTTCTGTGTTTGCCAGGCACTGGAATAGCCTAACAAGAGACAGCTATATCAGGGTCCTTTCAGCAAAATCTTGCTGGCATATGCAATAGTGTCTGCATTTGGTGGCTGATTATGGGATGGATCCCCGGGTGAAACTCAAGAAGAAGGAAGACCAAAGTGTGGATACTTGTCCCTCCTTAGAATAGGGAGCAAAATACCCATGGAAGGAGTATTGGAGCCAAAATTTGGAGCTGAGAGACAAAGTTTGGAGCTGAGACAAAAGGATGGACCATCCTAAGTTATTATTTTGTGGTCTGTAAGGGAAAATAAGAATAAGATGTGTTAGTGGTATTTGTCCCTAAGGGGCATTAGTTCACCTAGAAAAGACAAATGAAAGAAGATTTAATATAACCTGGGATATAAGCCTGTGTTCAGGCCAGGGATATCTTTTTCTAAAGTCCTTCAAGAATATATACATATATACACATACACACACTCAGTCTGGAAATTGTTCCTCCCTCCTTCCCCATTGTAACTCAAGATGAGTCACATGCTAACTGTAGGGAAATGACCATGAAATGCCACCCTACCTCGTTTACTTTTTCATCACAAATGTTCTTTCCTGCTTTGTTCTTGGTCTCTTTTTATCTTTTTGGCCCCATATAATGTATGGAATTCCTAATGCAGTTTTCTTTCATACTTGATTGCAGAGAATGTATTTTATAAGAGCTAACATAATTAATATTTATCATTTTGTATTTTCATGTGAAAATCATATTAATTATGTTATTATTCCCCATCTCTTAAAACCATCCTGTGCTCTAAACTTTATTCTCACTGTGCACATAAGAAAAGTAGACATATAGATGATAGAAAGTGGCTTGTAGTAAAATAATCTTTATTAGACTGGTAGTGTGTGTGTGTGTTGTTTGAGTACCGGTGTTTAAGGGGGCTGGCTTCTTGGATTATTCTTCACCAAAGAAAAATACTCCAGCTTTAAGCTTTTTCATTAGCCACATCACTCACAAAGAATCCGTGGCTGAGAAATGGAACTTGCTTCCATGCTCCACAGTCTTAGTTCGAATTGCTTGTTCCACAGTCTTGACTGCCCGGAGCAAATGTTATGCTCATAGGAATCAAGTAGTCCTGTTATACTTCATTCGCATTTCCCATAGGCTCCAAGGAATCAGAGTTAGGCACCAAAAAGACAATTATACAGCCCAAGTCCTCTACTGCTTGTATGGATTCATGAACTTAGTGAGAAATGCATTCATTTGCAGACATTGATAGCTAGGAGCCTCCTGCTGACATACCTGCTGTGCCTTTTATTAGACTTTTTCAAGTCCTACAACCTCTTTAGTTAACCACCCAAATGCAAGGAGAGTGGAGACTGTAAACAAACACAATAAACTAGGCTGCCTTCCTTCCAATAAATCCTAAGATGATCAAAAGCAGCAAGGAAAGGGTTCTAAACTAGCTGTGGAAGAAGCAGACAGCTAGTAATTAATGTCAAGTTAGAAGAACGAAGACCAAAGTGTGGACACTTTGCCCCTTCTTAGAATAGGAAACAAAACACCCATGGAAGGAGTTACAGAGACAAAATTTGGAAGTGTGACGAAAGGATGGACCATCTAGTGATTGCCATATCCAGAGATCCATCCCATGATCAGCTTCCAAATGCTGACACCATTGCATACACTAGTAAGATTTTGCTGAAAGGACCCAGATATAGCTGTCTCTTGTGAGACTATGCCAGGGCCTAGCAAACACAGAAGTGGATGCTCACAGTCAGCTATTGAATGGACCACAGGGCCCCCAATGGAGGAAATAGAGAAAGCACCCAAGGAACTAAAGGGATCTGCAACCCTATAGGTGGAACAACATTATGAACTAACCAGTACCCCGGAGCTCTTGTCTCTAGCTGCATATTTATCAAAAGATGGCCTAGTCGGCCATCACTGCAAAGAGAGGCCCATTGGACTTGCAAACTTTATATGCCCCAGTACAGAGGAATGCCAGGGCCAAAAAGGGGGAGTGGGGGGGGGTAAGGGAGTGGGGGGGTGTATGGGGACTTTTGGTATAGCATTTGAAATGTAAATAAGCTAAATACCTAATAAAAAATGGAAAAAAATAGAAAAAAAAAAACGGAGGACTAACCTATTCCTTGAATTGCTCATGTTATTTCTCTGGGGGAATTTTCAGAGAAGTCATCATGGGACCGTTCACTCTTCCTCAATATAGTCTGATCAAATGTGAACAGAAATATGTATTTTTGCTTCAGATAATGAACATTTGTGATTATGAATTATTTATTATATTTTTCTTTTAACTACTTTTTGATAATTTTATACAAATACATGATACATTTGATCTAAAAAGAAAAAAAATACTTCACTGTACCAAAGAAAGTAAGAAAGAAAGAAAGAAAGAAAGAAAGAAAGAAAGAAAGAAAGAAAGAAAGAGATGCTTATCCATAAAGCATCCTTTAAAGACATTCATTTTCAACTTTTAAACTGTCCTTAAGAAATACACAAGATTGTGATAATAATCAATTTCTGTATCAACGTTTCTCTCCAGCAGGGTCTGGAAAAGGTTAATAAGGTAACATGTTTGGAATAGGTGCTTCTTGTTGCTAGGGTACTACTTGAGTTTAATAAAGATGCTATAGGAATTATAATACCAAATGCTATTTTGGGGTTTTCACTGTGCTTGCTTTTGATTTAAGCACCTTCTACTTTAAGACATTTACTATCTAGAAGATGCAAGGAGGAAACTGCTATTATCGTCTGTAACTTCTAATAAGCATGTGAAAAGAAGAAGCTAATTATTTGTTCTTCATCAAAGAACATATCCAAACTCTCAGGTCCAGTAGGCATCATTTTAGCCCTGTGGTGTGAGTTACTTGACTGTATTTAAGCTCTATGGGTCTGCTCATGATGATGATTCTAAGTCATGTTCTCTTATGCTTTTTGTGAGTTTCAGTCTGGCCTTTTTCTGAACGTTCTCCTTGTAAAGATGTTTCAAATCTAATATCTTATTGAGTATCAAATATAAGATATACTTGGCAATCTGTAAACATTCATTAACTTACTAACTATATATTCTAGATTATCTTTATTTAAGTGCAAAATACAAAAAGACAACTGCTCAAGATTCCAATACAGTTTGAAGTATTTATCATGATTGTGATGTGACAGGCAGTGTAATGTCCTTAACTCTGAGATAAAAACCTGTAGTATAAGCCTGTGTGTGACTGCCTCTTTACCTCCGCTCAAATTTGTTCATTGCTGGAATGTCCCTTTTCTTTCTCCAGAGATGCTTATAAAATCCTGAAGCTCCGTGAGTCCATCCTCAAGTAACAATATTAGAGAACATTCCTACCAAACTTCAGTCACTCTACAGTGTCTTCCATTACCCCTGGCACTTTAACCACCACAATCTGTGATGCCACACCACGCAGAGCGTATAGGTGTGAAGTGATCTTTCTTGCCTCTCTTTTGTTTTGATACAGCTTTTCTTTCTTTCCATATCTATAAGAAGCTTTTTTCTTTAAAAAAATTTAAAATATTTTTATTGGATATTTTCTTTATTTACATTTCAAATGTTATCCCTGTTCCTGGTTTCCCCTCTAACAAACACCCTCCCCCTATCCCCTCCTCCGCCCCCTGCTCACCAACCCACCCTCTCCTGCTTCCTGGCCCTAGCATTTCTCTACACTGGGACATAGAGCCTTCAGAGGACAAAGGGCCTCTCTTCCCATTGATACCTGTCTAGGCCATCCTCTGCTCCATATGCAGCTGGAGCAATTTGTCCCACCATGTGTACTCTTGTTTGTGATTTAGTCCCAGGGAGCTCTGGGGGTGCTGGTTAGTTCATGTTGTTGTTCCTCCTATGGGACTGCAAACCCCTTCAGCTCCTTAGGTCCTTTTTCTAGTTCCTTCATTAGGGACCCTATGCTCAGTCCAATTGATGATCATCCACTTCTGTATTTGTCAGGCACTGGCAGAGCCTCTCAGGAGACGGCTATATCAGGCTACTGTCCAAAAGTACTTGTTGGCATCCACAATAGTGTCTGGGTTTGGTGACTGTATATGGGAAGGATCCCCAGGTGGGTCAGTCTCTGGATGGTCATTTCTTGAAATCAAGAATTCATAAATGATTACATTTCAGATTTCAGCAAATGCTTAGTGAATAATCTTTGTGAAACGAACATTATACAAAATTACCCACTGTATTTTGTTCAGAATTATAGAGATTTCTGCTTATCTGAGGATTTTCCAGACAATGTTTCACATGCTTCTAGACCATTTATTCCTAGAAGAAGACTTTTTTGTCTTCTATTTTGTTTTTGCTTTTTTATTTTCAGAAAATAATCCCCCATGAATGGAAGTATGTGGAAAAATGTGCACGGATAAAATAATTTATTCCCTCTTCTTGCTAAGTGTGCAAGACCCTTGAGCTTTTAACATCCATCACCAAATCTATTTAATAGATATTTACATGAAAGCATGGCATGTAATTTCTATGATATTGAAAAGTTCTTTCATACATTTGTCATTTCTGTTCACATTTAACATTTAACAACACTCAAATATCAATTGTTCATGTTTTAAGAAGTCTTATATTTTAGTTCCCATAAACATCTAACTTCGGTATTCCTGATTGGGTGTAGGTTGTGAAGAAATACAGATTCCTGATACTACTAACTTGAGTTTTGACATAATTTTTTTTCACTATAAATTTTGTTTCAACTCAGTCAATTGGAAAGGTGAGTAACGTTGTACATAGCACATTATTGATAGAAAAGTAGATTTTGTAATTAATCTATGGGGGGAATTAATGATTCTTCATTGCTGTGTTCCTTCTCTCAAGTCCTACAAGTGCCTAATTAATTTTGTTTCTGTGATTAAAAACTGTTAAAGTTTCACTATCCTGTGTTTTTGTTTGTCCATATGAAATTGAAAATTGACTTTTCCAAGTTTGTGAAAAATTATGTTGGAATTTTGATTGGGACTGTGTTGAAGTTGTAGATTGCTTTTGGTAGGATGGCCATTTTTACTGTGTTAATATACTACAAATCCATGCACATGGGAGATCATTACATCTTCTTAAGTCTTCTTCAATTTATTTCTTCAGCGACTTGAAGTTCTTGTCATACAGATCTTTGACTTGTATGGTTAGAGTTACATCAAGATATTTTATATTATTTGTAACTATTGTGAAGGGTGTTGTTTTCCTATTTTCTTTCTCATCCCATTAATCATTTGTATAAAGGAAGGCTGTTGATTTATTTGAATTAATTTTATATCTAGCCACTTTGGTGAAGTTGTTTATCAGCTGTAGAAGTTCTATAGTAGAATTTCGGGATCTCTTACATATACTACCATATCAACTGCAAGTAGTGATAACTTGACTTCTTCTTTTCCCAATTGTATCCCCTTGATCTCTTTTTTCTTGTCTTATTTCTCTAGGTAGACATTTGGATACTGTGTTGTGTAGATACAGAGAGAGTGGGTAGCCTTGTCTCATTCTTGACTTTATTGGTATTGCTTTAAGTATATATTCATTTAATTTGATATTGGCTGTTGGTTGGCTGTATATTGCTTTCATTATTTTTAGATTTGGCCATTGAATTCCTGATTTCTCCAATACTTTTAACATGAGGGGTGTTGTATTTATTCAAATGCTTTTTCTATATCTAATGAGATGATCATGTGATTTTTTTAAAAGTTTGTATATAGTAGATTATGTTAATGGATTTTCATATATTGGACCATTCCTTCATCCCTGAATGAAGCCTACTTTATCATGGTGAATGACAGTTTTGATGTATTCTTGGATTTGTTTTGTTAGGATTTTAATGAGTTCCTTTTCATGGATATTCATAAGCAAAATTGTTCTGAAGTTCACTTTCTTTGTTGTTTGTGTGCTTTTGATATCAGAATACCTATGGCTTCATAGAACAAATTAGTATTCATTCTGTTTTTCCTATAAGGAATAGTTTGAGGATTGTTGGTATTAGCTCTTCTTTGAAGGTCTGGTAGAATTCTGCACTTAAGCCATCTGGCTCTAGGCCTTAATTTTGGGAGGAGAACTTTTAGGGTAATCACCATCTCTGACCTCAAGCTGTACTATAGAGCAATAATGATTAAAAACTGCATGGCATTAGTACAGAGACAGACAGGTCTCCTCCCAAGGGATGGTTGTGAATCATCATGTTGGTGTTCAAAATTAAACTTTTGTTCTCAGCAAGAGGAACCATTGCTTTTAGCCACTGAGCCAACTCTCTTGCCCTAAATTTACTTCTTAGTGGTGGTAATTGTCAGTATCATGAGACAACTACCCTCTCTGACAAATTAAAGTGTTTGACTCTCATAGAACAGCATCAGAATACATTTTTCCCATTATTCAGTAAGTTGATGTCAAGGAGATTGTAAAATATTGATTAACTAATATGTTTGCCTAAATAGTAAATTAATTTTTTTTATCATGAGAAATATTTCTAGAACTACATCTTTATGTAAAGTCAATTTATTAGTTTCATATTAAGATATTGTATTATAAATTTGCTAACTGAAAGAAACAGAACAAATACATGATTATAAGTTTTGGTTAAGAAATTGATTTATTTACAAATGTTTGCCGAAGACACTTGTCTTTAACCACCTAAGAGTGATGCGAATTTATTCCTTCCTCAGTCAAAGGCAAAGGAGAGTGCTGACTCTAGTCCATTTATATTTATGACTTGGAAATTTGTATTTTTATATATATTTTTTTTCACCCAAGATAAGGTGTAGTGGGAACCACATTTGTAAAGATGTCTATTTTCTTGATTGGAATTGAAATGATTCTAATGTAATCTTATAGACGTACAAACTGAAGAGAAAAACAGATTCCCGGGTTTTACACTGGATGAAGTGCCTCATTGACTCAGTAGTCAGTGATCCAGTTTCCATGATTTTGAGCAACTTGGTTTTTCTTTGTCTTAGGGAGCTGTAGCACGTTGCAGGAAAGAAGAAAAGAGAGCCTTTAGAAACAGAGGAATAAATGTAACATATGCTAGTGTTCATGTTTGCTGCATTTGGTTTCTTGTTAATACAGTACTATTCTGTTCTGCACTGTGGCATAGCTTGTTTCTTTATTGGAAGGCCTATGTTTACTCTAAAAGTTTTTTTTTTTTCATTTTGCATTAAGAGGTGGGAGTGTCCTTGATGGAACATTTAAGTAAGAAAGTTCTAATGTATATAAAAAGGACAACAGAGGCCTTCAGGTATGGTGTGTATCAAGAGACAATAGGGCAAAATACCAAAGTGACAGCGAACTTATCCTATGATAGAATCTACTATTATGTTAGGATTATTAAAGAGTATGCATTGGCCACCACTGGTAGGAGAGGCCCCTTGGTATTGCAAACTTTATATGCCCCAGTACAGGGGAATTCCAGTGCCAAGAAGCAGGAGTGGGTGGGTAGGAGAGCAGGGCAGGGGGAGGAATTAGGGAACTTTCGGGATAGCATTTGAAATGTATATAAAGAAAAAATCTAATAAAATTAAAAAAAAAGAAAATACTTAGTAACAATCATAATGGTAAATATGTAATTAAGTTTTAAATACTTTGTCACTTTACTTCTTGGGCATGTAGAACCTTGAATAGAAATTTAACTATAGACTGCTGGTTAAGACAGAAGTAAAATGTTGAGACTAATAAGCTGACAGTCAGCTCTAAATGGCCCATCATCAGGATTAACCCAAGATTCAGGGAGGGGAAAGAAGATTACAGTACAATGATGCCACCTGGACATGGCTGTCTCATTTGCAAACTCACAACAGACATGGTCAAGCTGCTCAAGACCCACATCAGATTGAGCCAGCCAGGATTCTGGCACAGATGGCGGTACCCACTCTACCTCCAACTCCTGATGAGGAAGGAGTATTTGATGATTGACAGTGGCTGGGGGAGGAAGAAGCATCATTGTTTCTTCAGAGTCCTCCCACTGGGAAGTTTCCTGTGCTCCAGTGGATGGACCTATGCACCTCTCTGTATATTCAGGGAAATAGCTGGACTTAGAGAGTAATCAAAAAAGGGTGTGCTTGTGCAGAGAGATGAAGTTGGCAAAGTGACATGTCAGAGGGAGACACCGAAAAAGGGAAACGATAGCTGATGTAATCACTGAGTGTTTATGTATATGAAATTCTCAAGAACAAAGAAAATCTGATCTGATAAAAAAAGAGTATGCATTATGAACTCTGCTTACTACTGATCATTATTTGATCCATTTTACTCTATGGTGTATAATTTATAGTTATCAGATTTTTGAAACATGAGTAAAACAAATAAATAAATTGTAAAAACTATTTAGTCATAAATGATTTACAAATGATTTTTGAAAACAATTTGTATATTTAATTTAATTATAGGAAATTCATTATACTTATGTATACATTAATATATGCATAGAATGTGTTTAAAAATAAAATATCACATTTCTATAATATTACATTTTTTCAAATGTCTCAAAAGGAGTATTTTTATAAAGGCTTTATTTTTTGTCAAATCCAATTAAAATAATTTGAAGTAATCAAAATTTTACAATATTAATTTTGTGGGATTTTTTTCTGAAGAAATTAGATTAATAATTAGGTTTACCTAGGGAAATTACAGAGAGTAAATCTAAGCTATATATCACAGGTGTGGAGATAGTTAAAGAATTAAAATAATGAGAATGTACTTCATATCTTAAGTACATCAAGTTTAATGAGTTAATCTATGTTGCCTAAAAGCTATACTGAATTCCTAACAGATGGTGGATACAAGTCTGATCTTGTTTGGAAATAGTCATTATAGGTACAGGTACAGGTAAAATGAGTTAAAATAGATTAGACACTCTAGTATTTGTAATAAAGTCATTTGAAATATGGAGATCCAGAGAGATTCCATGTGGTAGAATTAGATGATATACTGGTACATCTACACATTAATTTAGGCTGTGGACTGTTGTCAGACAGAGTAGAGAATACTCAGGAAGAATCAACTTTATCAGTATTTTGCTACCAGATGTCTTGTCTTCAGGACTGCAAACTTAGAACTGATTTTTTAATGCCTCCATTTAATGGTTATTAGTTAGGATAGCTCCAGGGAACAAATATTATGAGCTGCTAATAAACAAAAGGGAATCCTTATTAGGCCAGATTAAAGAAAAGCCTGGCCTTGAAAAGTGTATAAGGCATAAGAAATGAAGGTCTCTTTCATTCCACGATGATACCTTTATAAAACCAGTAGGCAACCCTATTGTGACTTCAACAAGGAAGGTCGGAGGAAGGCTGAAGGCAGAGGTGAACCGGGTGTCAAAATGTCTCTGATTCTCAACATCCTTCTCTCATCAGTACGCCTATCTAAACTCATCCAACGTCCCTATTTGAGTTCCAAAACTCACATCTACACTTGCGACTTGGAAGGAAGGAAATTGTACCCACATGCTCTACCATTAAGCAAACTTTTCAGAACCTCATGTTACAGTTTACATTCTTATCATCCAGACCAGCATGAGACCCAGGTTTGACTGGGTATGGTTTGAGATTGAGGCTCATTTACAGTCAATCTGTATTTTACCTGCTCTGAATTTGTATTCCTGATAAATAACAAGAGAGATAGTGATAGGAAGTGGTTTCAGACCAAACAAATTTATAGGGAAATAAATCCATGTGGAAAAATAATCTTTGTATAATACAAACTTTTTTATTTGTTATTTGTTTACATTTCAAATGTTATTGGCCTTCCTCCACAAATCCCCTATCGCATCCCGCCTCCTACTGTTTCTATGAGGGTGCTCGCCCACACTATACACCCAGTACTGCTTCACTGCCCTAGAATTACCTGAACTGGGACATCCAGTCTCCACAGGATTAATGGCCCAACTGGACCCGTGGATCGCTCCATGTATACTCTGGTCAGTGGTTGAATCCCTGGGAGCTCTGGAGTGTCTGGTTGGTTGATATTGATCCCTTCAGTTCCTTTAGTCCTTCGTCTAACCTCCTCCATGGTGGTCCTCGTGCTCAAGCTGATGTTTCACTGTGAGCATCTGCTTCTGTATTGGTCAGGTTCTGGCAAATCCTATCAGGGAACAGCCATACCTGGCTCCTGTCAGCAAGTGCTTCTTGGCATCAGCAATAGTGTCTGGGTTTGGTGTCTGCACATGGGATGGGTCCTCAGGTGGGTCAGTCTCTGCATGGCCTTTCCTCCAATCTCTGTTAGCTGAGATACCCAACAAAGAGGAGATAGAAGCTGTAGAGACCACATCCAGAGGTTAAGCATGGGTCCTAGTTGAGGGATGGGGCCACCCACCCATCTCAAAAATATTAACACAGAATAGTACAAACTTCAGGAATAATTGGCCTACATTTTGTAAAGGTCACAATTATGTGTAGAAGTACACAACATTAACCATTATCCTGAGGTCAGTGAGAAACTCCTAGGCTTACCACAGTCTAGTGTGACATCATTTCTTGTACTGGGCATCAAGCAGTCAGTGTTCCTCTTTTCCTTTCTGTGCTCCAATCATGATAAGTTTCTGCATGTATTTTTCTCTTCCTAACAATTGAAATATCCATTTTTCTGAATATTCTACAAAGCCAGGTAATGGTTGTTTATCCCCTGAGTCCATGCTTAAATTCATCTCTATTGGCTCATGAGTAAGGTCCCTATGTGCAGACCTACTCATTTTTAAATGTGTTACCACGTTTGTGATTTGTCATTCATCTTTCTTCTTGACTAGGGAAGACTCAATTCTGTTACATTCACTCCACTGTCCTTATGTGTATAAGGCAGTCGAGGACATATGTATAGTCCTCTATAATTCTTTATTTTAAATTAAATATATTCTTCACTCTAATGAAGAAATCACTCACAAATTAATATCTAAGACATATTAATGGATATCTTGTTTACTGATTAGGTCATTATCAACATACATAGCTTCTTCAGGATTGAGAACCAGTGTTTGACCACAGTAGTTCCATATGACTATTTTCTTAATGGATAAATTTGAGATGAGATTTTTAACAATAAATCCCTAACATTTCTTTCTCTAGTGACATACATAGTTCTTGACGCTATTCATCTGCTAGAAAAGAATTGGAATCCAATACTTAAAGATCTTTCATACACAGACAAATCATTCATATATATGACAATAAGACATTTTAATAAAGAACACATCATAGTCACATAACAAGATATTATGAGGTTCTCTACGACAATTTGGACTGCATAAACATTGACAGGGAAATATGTCCAAGTAACTGTACTGTTTTGCTAAAAGAAGAGAATGTATAGGTGTGGAAAAATTATAATTACAACAGTCAATTGTTGTTTTACTCAGTTATTCCTAAATGTAATTATCTCTGAAATATATTTTTCTCTTTCTAAAATGGGCTGCATTTAAAAAACAATAAAACTTATATCTATACTGCATATTTATTGCAATATATATTTAAAGAAAGAAACAATGTAAGAATAAATGAAAGAAGTAAACATTTTTAGCATTACCATGCTTTTCAAAAACTAAAGTAGGCTGTTGACTATGAACACTGCTAGAAATCAAATAGTTAACTTTGTCAGTTAAAGTATCTTTTTTGAAAGCTAAACATTAATTACATATCTCAGAATGTCTGTGGTAGGAGAATGGAGTAGATGATTTGAACTGATTTAGTCATGTTAATTTACAGAAACACATACCATATCCCACAGAACTGTTTTGTGCCGTGGTGGTACTGAAGCCAGTGGAATATTCAGACATAATTTCCTGGTTGTTGTGCTGTGGGACGCAGAGTAAATGCTTTGGGGGGATTTTCCTGACCATGCTGTAGAGGAGATACAGGTCATTTGTCCTAGCTTGCATACTAAGTGGCAGTCTCAGAATATCAATCTTCCTAACCATTCATAGCCCAGTTCTGATGTTATTGGGAGTCAGGGACAGTGTGGAACTTTATGAACGCAAAGCCCAGCTTTAGGAAACCTCATTTGATTCACATTGTTTGCAGGCTAACCAGCCAACATTTTCCACTGTCCATATGCCTATATACACATTTTAAAATTTGTTTTCCTAAATTTTTTTTTCAAATTTTAATAGATTCCAAGGCTGGAATGTGGATCCATACTGAAAATAGATATATAGGCCTCTTCCTCGAATTTTTTCGCTTTTGTTAGCCTTCTCCTCAACACACACACACACACACACACACACACACACACACACTTAGGGTAATGTCTAATTTCCACTGAATAAGACTTCACAAGTACAAACTTAGAATAATGTCTAATTTCAACTGAATTAAACTTCACAATCTTTTTCATTTTATTGTTTTTTTTTTTCTTTTTCTGTTACAAAACTGACTTTTATAGCATTTCTGCCTCAGAATAAATATGTTGAGAGTGTGTGAAGATAAGTGTAGAGTGTTCAGTATTCCCTTTGTGTAGCTTTTTGAGACCCATGCTTTCTCTGGGTTTCATGGGTTTTAGTACTAAAGTAAGCCCCGAAGTTCATTACTACAAGAAGTCAGACTGGCAAGTACATGAGAGGTGGCTCTGCAGCACTGTCCCTCGCTGATTGAAGGTCTCATAAAACCTGTCAAAAACGATAGCAGCAGCCAATGTAGCCCGACCACCTTTCGAGGAAGAGGTTTCCATGTTTATATTCAAAAGTATCAATCATTCTAATACAGACTCAAGCTTTTCTTTTGGTAGCAATATTTCCATTTGCAGTAAAGATGTAAGGGGAGGACTCCTGTGTGCTCATGGATCTTTTATCAATGTCAAAATTAGTACATAAAGCATCCATCAATTATATACACAAGGTGAATTGGTCATACCTTTTACAAAGTGCTATATATTTGAGCTTTTACTATGTATTTTCAGACACCTCTAGAAGCCAGTGAATTAACAAGCGCTTGACTACCATTCTTGAGCAAGAGGGGAGGGTATACCCTGAGACTTCTATTAGCTCATTGCCCCAGAACCCTTAATTTTAGAAGTATACTGACCCTTATTTATAAATGCCAGAAATAGTTTTAGTTTTACTTTCAATCATCATAAATCTAATAGACTATTCATACGTTGTTCAGAAATACTTGCTGACAGTTGGCCTACACTGGGTATCTAAGCAGACATAATTCTGTTTACTT
Organism: Mus musculus; assembly: GCF_000001635.26. Classification (NCBI taxonomy): domain Eukaryota; kingdom Metazoa; phylum Chordata; class Mammalia; order Rodentia; family Muridae; genus Mus; species Mus musculus. The sequence continues at coordinate 24,639,448 of NC_000069.6, read as the reverse complement.
CAAAATTTTGAGTATATACACAGTTTAGCAGAGTATATAAGTCTTGTATCAGCAGAGGTAGAATTTCACCATGGTTTGTTGTTAATAAATTTGACACACACTACTCCAGATCTCACAATTAAGTAAAATGCCACTTCTAAGGAACACATTTAGGTTTGCACAGTGCTACTCCACCCCAGACAGCATTCTGTCTATCACTAACCAGTACCTTGTACCCAAGGCAATCATTAATCTTGTTACTATACAAGAAAACATCAGCATGATGGTTGGTTAGCAAAGATCAGAATCTCAGTGCAGATTTACTCTACTTTAAAAGGTATTCATACCATATCAATGCATTGAACGCTTTAAAACAAATCTCACCCCCCCCTTTGCATGTTAAAACGGAAAACAATAAAACAAAAATGACACCATCAGAAGTACTATTCTTACTGGTGGATGGTATAATTTGTCACCAGATCTAATTGGAAAAACATCATGGATAACACAGTTTAATAATAGCCAAATAAATTAGATCGCCAAACTAATACTTTTTTAAAGATTTATTTATAGTATGTGAGTATACTGTCATTATCTTCAGAGGCACCAGAAAAGTGCATCAGATTCTATTTCCATCTGATGGGTGTGAGCCAACATGGGATTGCTGGGAATTGAACTCAGGACCTCTGGAAGAGCAATCAGTGCTCTTAGCTGCTGATCGATCTCTCCAGCTCAAACTAATATTTAATAATTACATCCCATTGCCTATGGAAGAAGTATTTTCATGGAAAATACCCAAAGGTCATATTTCCCCCCTAGAATCTGCAATACAGTCTCTTACAGATCAGAACTTAGAGTTCAGTGTGCTGAATATATTTATAAGAAGAGTATAGTCAATTAGTAAAATTATATTTGAGAATATAATTCTATGTACTTATTTTCTTTTATTTATTTTTACTACCAACAATTATCTATTCATCTATCTACTCATAAAGGAGCTATAAAATAAAATATTTTTGGATTTAATTATTCATAAGATCCAGCTAGACATGGACTTGAGAACGTCTCATCAGTAATATGAAACAGAACATTAAATATGCACTTATCCTTGGTCCCATGAAACTAATAGAATCATTAAGCTATAGCCATTAGAAAACTGATCGAATGGTACGAATTTAAGTTATGAGCTGACTAGTGATCTAATTTCATTCATTTCACATTTTTGGCTTCTTTCCCTCTGTTCCCAATGGATCTATATGAAGCAGTTGCTGAACATAACTACACCCTGCTTAAGAATAATACTGATCTGATCTGTGCTCCCCAATTCAATGCTTGGAAATAGTACAGTGTCTTCTGCAACATAAAACATGACTAACTATGCTCATAAACATCTTCTCATGTTGCCTCAAAACATACATATGGATAAAATTCTTCACTATTTCCCTACTTATAGGTAGGTTCTTTCAGAAGGTGCCATGGGGGAGGGTAAATTCTGTTTATGACTGCACTACATCATCTCCACAGCATTGTAAATTAGATCACTTCTTTTGGAGATTTATGGGAAGGTATATTACTCTATGTTCTGCATAGTAAGTGTTTGTTTATTGCAGGTGACCAAATGGATGGAAAACCGACCATATTAGCTCACAGACTTTACAGTAAATAAAATGCACAGGATTCTTCAGAGACTTCTGAGCCATGGGCTAGCCACTCACTTTATCAGAGTCTGGAATCTCTGAATGACATTACCATAGTCCACAGTTACTCACAGAGGATTTGTGGAGCTTTGTTCTTCCAGGTTTTAAATAAATAATCCAAGCATTAAAAAAAAATAAATAAAAAAGCCTGAAACAGATAAAATCAAAAAAATTCCAAGATCCCAAAGAATTTTCTTCTGTATGGTCTCAGAGTTGCCAAAGATATTGAAATTACTATTGGTAATAAGATTTGTAGTTGTTTTTTTAAGAGAACACTTGAATTTCACTTCTGTATATTTTAAATGGTATGGTTCTTCCAATCTTGAATAGTAAATTTCTGCATTTCATAGTGAATGACTCTGAGAAGTATATGTTTGCCTACATTCACTTATCCTCTTGTCCTTCCAGGTGTGCTTCTGTCCTTGAGAGATCTGATCCTGTACTTGGATTTCCTCTTCTGGAACTCTTGACTAGATCTCTGCTATATCTTGTACCCTTATTATTTGGGAACTTGAGCATTCACACCTAACTTGTGTGATATCTTACCTGGCCTTCCTTGTTTTCTCATTCACACTGAAGTCTGTTAGGACTTCAGTTTAAGGTCTCACTTTGATTCTGTGATTTCTGTGTCAGAATCTCTAAGTACTTCAGTACCTTTCTGGGAATTGCAAGAATCCTTGCATTTGCTATCCATCATAACATACCTTTTTCTCTTTAATGTATCTTATCTCTCACTCTTTCCATGCTTCATCTGCCTTTGGGGTCCCTTGCCAGGGCATCCTGCTGCCATGAAAGATATTGCACCTTTGGGTAGTCTAGTTCAGAGAAGCATAATTTTATAGTTTAATATGCTCCTTCTTCAGAGAGAGAAATACTGTCCTTTTCAGAATACTGATTGTGGAACATAGAGCCAGGGCTAGTAGGGACAAAGAGAGGAGCAGCTGTATGCTGAACTTCCTGATTATCAATGAGAGGATGTTATTCAAGAATCTTAAGGAGGTGAAAGAATTTTATTATAAAGAAGTAAAAAATGAGTTCTTAGTTAGAGGTGTGAGCTCAAAGGCTCAGGCTGTAACTCAATGTGAGTCACCCTGGGGTTCTTGCATCAACTGCTTTTTATCCACTGGATTTAAACTGCACAGGGGCAAAGACTAAACATCTTTGATAAACCATTGGGCATCTAAGGTCTGGCTCCAAACAGATTCCCAACAAGTATTAAAATTCCTAAAGTTTTAAGGGCAGCAGACTCATGGATTGAAAAATCACACATCATTTCAAGCATCAGAGTCAACATTTCTACAGACTGCAATGGTGTATGCAGTAACTTCAAGCATTTCAAACTTACTTTGTCAGGGACTGCCATATGTCCTGCTCAAAAATTATCTTCAATTTCAATCATACAACCTTTTTTCCCAAAGGAACTACTTTATATCCCTTATCACTTCATTGATCTTTGCTCTGGGGAGAGAGATTTCTATTGCTGAGAGTCAATATCACTTTTCACAATTCATCTGTAAATTTCAAGGTATACCTAACTAGAGGTCAGGATTTATTTATACCTTTGGGACATTTGTATGAGACCTTGTTCAGAATAGTTGCTTAGTCACACACTTTTAATTGGTTTATTCAATATGGAAACATCTACAGAATGTAAAATTTTAAATACTAGAGTTAAAAATGTCAATAAAAATTTGGCAAATGTTACAGAATATCTTTAAACTGGGAGATAAAAGTTTTAAGAGAGAAGTTTTAGACTTAATTGGCTACTTAAGTTCAGTGAATTGTACCTAAAATGTACTCTAATTTTGTCTAGATTTGAAGTTTACACCATAGCATATGCCACATTTTTCATGTTTTCTTAGAATGTACATTTAATCCAATTCAGTACAATTTCAGCCATAATATTTGGACATTTAGAACTATATAATTAGAGGTTATGAATGTGACTACTTTCTATAGCTGTGCCTGGTTAAACTCTGTTAGACAGAGCAGAGTTAATGAGGATGGAGTGAATAATTTAAGCATTTTTGTGGTTCAGTTACCTTTCACTATGTCCTAGCCAATGACTAGACACCATATCCTGCCTGCCAGTCTCTCTAAGGCATGTTTGGCTCAAAGAGATGGATGAAGACTATATTGATGAATCGATCGTAATCCATTGTATGAGTGATAAGTAGCTCAACCGCAGCTTCCAATAGCATCATATTAAATGATCCATTTAGGAATCCATTCCATATTTGTGCCATTGTACTTAGGGTCTAGACTAGACCAGACATCAAAGCGGTAAGCAGTGTTTATATCCTGAGTAGGACAAGTTCTCGTGTTGATTTTGTTTAAAGATCTCAACTGTTCTCGGATTGTTTCATTTGTTTCAGGCTACTAGCTTGGTTTGGTTTCCTTTCATCTGAAATTCCTACAATGGGGCTTTCCTACACAGTTAAAATATGTAACAGACCTAATTAAATTCATATTATTTAAACTATTTTATCAACTTATGAAGTTATAATATGAAGAATGTTTTGTTATGACATTTTCATATTTACCTATTGTTATGACTTACCATTTAAATTTTAGATAAAGCCATATTATGATCTAATTTTCTGGCATTTTAAGTAAGACTGATGATATAGTAAATTTTCTTTAATTCATAAATATCCAGAATATTTTAATACTTGATCACAAATTAATCTTTATAAAAAGTACAGGAAGCAGCAGATGGTGGATTATTTTGAATTCCCCGTTATATAATAAAGGAGTGTGAACTCAGAGGAAAAACAAGGCAGTTCACAAGTATCAATAGAGGATATAAGATTCATAATGTATGTGAACGTGTGATGCCATTGAACCCTGTGTATGTTAGGGTTCTTTCTACACATATATACCTGTAATCGATTCCTCAAAATAATCATGAGAAATTGTGATAATATATTAAAATATTGTGATTAAGCTTATCTTGTGTCAAACTTTGGTATTATTATAAACTTAATCGTTTCTGTGATGCTGTGAGATGAGGTAATGTTCTGGCAACTAAAATGGAAGCAAGATATTAGCAAGCACATAGTGTACAAAGCCTACACATGGATAAGGAAAACTTCACACATAGGAAAAGACAGAGGAGCACACTGGGAGTTCACCCAGGGACTCAAAACTGGGTGGATTTCAAAACTTATATACTATTTATTCCTGGAAAATTCTATAAACAATGTAAGCTAAGATGACAGGTTTAAAAGGGGTGATTGAAGATTTTATTATCATCCAGAAACTGAAGGAAATATTTCAAATCCATTTTCTTCTCATGAAAATGTGTTATTTGAGGTAAATTATATATAAAGAACATGATTTATAAGAGAATTTCAAACATATTGAAATATTTTTGGCTTCTATAATTTATCTCTATATAGTCTGATGGTATACTTCATTGATTCTAAAAACTGACCTATAAAAAAAAATCATGTATTCCATAGGAGAAAGATCAACTAGCAAAAAGGAAAAGAAATAAAATATTTAGTACAAATATAATGCTCTTTCTGCAACCAAGGAACTGATTTCAGTCATCATCTTTTTTCTTATACATGAAAAATATGTGATATAACCCAATATAATCGTTATAATATATCCCAGTATAATATATTAACTATATATCAAAATACTATAATTTGATGAATGTTACATAAAATGTAATTATATAAAATATAATATATAAGAACTATCAGCAGCAACAGTGATTTCATTGCTATAGAGGTAAAACATAGAAGATGGCATAGAAAGTTCACAAGAGCCAGGAAATCAGGGAGTTTGCTGTGAGATGTCTTCTAATAACATCATACCAGTCAAGCATCACCAAACTGACCAAACGTGAGCAGAGCAGGGGCAACACTAATGGACATGCCAAAAGGGACAGAGAAAAACCCACCAGGCCTCAGCTGTACACAAAGAACTGTAGGCAACCGAGGAGAGCTGGAAACAGAACGAGATGGACCTCACCAAAGATGAGCACACCAATTGATTGTCCAGTGCCAAATGGCCTGTCCTGAAAATACACATGCAAGTAACACTATAAGGACTGATTGGGCATACTTAGCAATACACATGCATATTTCATAGACATTAACAACAATAGATGAAAGAAAAGGCCGTAGATTTGAAGGAGAATGGAGAGAATTATATGGAGGCAGGGTGTGAAAAAGGAAAGGGAAAGGAGAAACATTGTAATTTTATTATAGTCTCAAAAAAGTTTTGTTTCAGGAATGTATTCAATAAGTTTTAGATGTTATCATGTAGAGATACTAAGTAGCAGCATACCCTTGCCTACTACAACAAAATAAGAATAAAATCCATACAATAAAATAAAATAGCATTAGACTGCAATAAAATAGCATTAGAATGTAAGATTACACGTGCATTCAGCATTGACCAAGGCAATGTGACAGGAAAAGACACGTTCTGGTTTGAAGGTTTGTTGAAGGACATGTCTGAGATTTTAGAATTGTGTTTATGATTGCGTTTCAGTTCCTTATAGATATTATCTAGATTGTCAAGTCCACTGAAATGGGTTGGCAATATGTTAGATGTGTAACACTTTATTTAATTTTTAGTTTTATATTTAATTACCTGTATATGTTTGCGCTTGTCTGTGGGCATGGGCACAAGTGTATAAGTACTACTAAAGCCAAGAGGACCCAGATCTCCCTGAAGCAGGAGTTATGCATGCCTGCAAACATCCAGGCTTGCGTGCTGGGAACTGAGTTCATATCCTCTACAGAAACCAAATGCACAATTGACTTTTGAGCCTTCTCTCAGACCCACAATATACACTGTGTAAAGAAAGGTGACAGAGTTTGGGGTTGTGATAGGGCTGTTAAATATTCTCCAGCTCTTTGAAAACACTTGCTTTTACTGTATTGGATCATAGTCATATAAACTGGCATACCTGTCTACCGCGGGATTTCATTCCTCTAAATATTCAATGCCAGTTCTCCCTGATATGTGAGCTTATAAAGTTGAAAGAAATGCTGCAGGCATCTGATTTCTATAAGACACACTTAAATTCTTAACATTATTGTAGTATATTAATAAATATTTTTGCATGGCATTTTGTAATGATAAAAAATTCATCTTTTTATCATTACCCATGTGTTAAAATTCAGACTGTCCAGGGCCTCTATAGCTATGGTCCATATGTGATTCTAGATATTTTTATGATTTGCATACAGGTACTAAAATCCAAATTATTAGAAATCATCCCATATGAAAAATTAATATGGGCAATGACTAATCAATAGTAATTAGTGAGTATTAGGGAGTATTACACAGCATTTGATGTTACCAAAAGTATAAAGTGAATGTTTTCTATATATTAGCCTAAAATAAAGACACCTTTTAGATTAATGAAACTGAAAGGTACAATTCAAAACCACTGTTTTTCTTTATAATAAATAAATTTCACTCAGATTTATATCAAGGAGATTAAAGAAACACCCTAAGTGCTTAATAAAAATAAAATGACATTTTTATTATGCTCATATTGTTTATATGAATTCCTGAGAAACATGAGTATTTTGAAAATTTAAGACAAAGTAAAAACAGAGGAAGAGAGAATATTAGTCAAAAATAGTTCAGGAATATTCTTAGGTCTTCCTGTCATACTTTGTAATAAGGAGAGATCAGATGACTGAATTATACTCTGGCAGTTTCCGCTGTTGGACAACCCATGGATCCAATGGAGTCTCACAGCCTCTCACTGATGCTGGAGGGAGATGCATCAACCATTTCCTGCATCCAGAGTGCATTCCTCACGCAAACACATCAGTCAGATATGAAAGTCAGTGAATACAGTGGTCTCTAAAAGCATCTGAATGAGTTAAGTTTTAAGAAAATTGACTCATTTCCAAAACTGACTTTGAATAAAAGTCTCACATTTCTTCTCCGATTACTAGTAGATTATTAACAATTTTTGATATTTGAACTTTAATATGGTGATTCTCTCCTTAGACTGTGTAAGGACTCAAGTGGCAAGCCGTAGACGGGTTGAACTCAGATCTGTGCTGTTTAAGGCTTTCGATATTTGGGCATAACCACAAGACAGAGCAGTGATTATAAAGACATTTTACTGTCCTCAGATGAGCAACAGGCACATGGGAAAGTGTTTCCATGTGTGTTGTATCAGTGACTGTTTAGATTGGCTAATGTTACCTATCAAAAGTGCAACCAAATGTAGGGGCAACATATTAGGTGGCTGAGCAGTTTTGCCAAATATTTCTATTCCTGCCTTGCCATTACTAATAATGTGACTAATAATCTTTATGAACAGTCTTGGGATTTATTTCCTTATCAATGGAAATTATATACTCCCAGGAGCTCCATAGGGCCAGTGGACGGAAAGCATTTTCAGAGGTAACCGGTTATCTCACAGACTCTCGAAGTTCTGTGAGACTTCTTAGACTTCCTCATGAGATTCCTTCAGGTTCCTAAGAGGTGGTTTTATTAATGTAAAACACCACATGTCTTTCAAAACTTTGAAGGGGGAATACAAGAGCTTTTTTGAACCGGAAAATAAGCAACCAGGAACATCCGGCGATCTGGTGACCAGTGTTTATAATTCTCCATCTTCATCTTCACCACCATTTAAACCCATGAATTACTAAGTTTAACAATCAACTCTGTGTAGAAAGAAGGACAGTTTTCCCTAGTGAACGAAGGGTTTGCTCTCAGCCAGCCTTTCCTTTCCCACGGCACCTGCTTTCCTCTAGTGTCTCTACCTGCTGACCTCTCCATGGATTCCCGATCTGGATCTGTCATTGCATTGGCTAATTCTTATAGCACACTCTTTCTATGCATGTGTATTCTATCCATTATCCTCCTCTATGAAGTGATTTAGAAATGTTCAGTATACTTTTTTTCAGTAAATTTCAGTAAATTTTCAGTAAATTTCAGGAACATCATTGTTCTAGCTGCTCTCACTACAGAACTGGATTAATGACAGGAGTTGGCCACTTAGATGAGCCTTGTCTGTCTGTCTGTCTGTCTGTCTGTCTGTAACTTGATGAGTTTTACTAATATATGATGAGTAGCTTTCAAAAAATGTAAAGAAACAATGGAATACTTTTTTTTTTTTTTCATTAGGGAGAACAAACTTGATTCTGCAAGTTTAATCAGTTTATAGAACCCTAGACAGTAGTAGTGGAAAAATACAAACCTACAGGTTTGGCTTGTTTTATTCTTTGTTTGTTTATTTATATGTTTGTGTGTTCCAAGATGTCCTATAACTAAATAAACATTTACTATCTGCTCCCAGGGTTCTGGGATTATAGGGGTTTACATGCTTAACAAAGTTAAAGAATATTTGGGCAAATTTCATGGTTTAGAGGATTTAGAGGCAAGTGAATGTGGAGAAGAAAAACAGTTGCCACAACTGGGCAGGAGTCCATAAGTTACATCCAGAAAGTTCACAGAGCTGACCTAGTGGGAACCACACCATATTGTTACAGATGAAAACACAGCTGTGTTTCATTGTAACTAAGAAAATATTGCTTCATAGAGACCCCAAAGGCTAGTGCCTCAGGCATGAGCTAATATAAATAAGGAATGAATGGTAGTTAGCATCTGGCAGTCGGGGTGGAGGAGAGTGCTCTGCCCTGGAGATCATATAGCAGACAGTTTAGTTCAGCATTATGAAAGCATAGGAACACATCTAAAAGTTTCTTCCCATTACATTAGAACTTCCTTCTCTGTTCCCTCTGACACTTGGTTCTCAGGAAACTCTGCATAGCCACAACAGCAATGACAAGTTCCCTTCTGTATGATTTTCTCTGTCATCTGTCTTACAGATAGATTTTCACTATTATTGAATAAATTCCCCAGATGTCATCGTTGGAAAGAATGTTAACATTTCCTTTCAGAGTCACTTATACACATTTCATATACCCATCTCTCTATGAAACTAAACCTTGATTTGTTCAGTCAGTGTGTTGATACAATTAAACAGGATGGATGTAGATGCATGCAGTCCCAGCTTAATAATGGTACCAGAAGTTGGAAAAAGGGGCTGCACTGCAGTTAAACCTGAAGCCTCATAAAGAGGGTTACAGAAGGAAATCAAATGGATCGAAAGTCTAATCCCAGGCATCTTTCCACAAACCCCATACCAATAAGAACCACTGTTAAAAAAAAAGAATAGAAAACAATTAATGTATGGTTTTATTATGTACATAATCAGTTCAGTTGGAGAGGCTTGTGGTACTTAGATGAAAATAAATTTCTATTAACAGTATTATGTAAATATGTAAATTCTACATAAGAATTACATGAACATTTAGTCATCTTTTCCCAAGTTCTTTTGTATCAATTTTTTTCCTTTCGTTCTTTATATCATCAATAGAATATGCGTATCTTTCAAGGCATTATGGTTTAATAAGATGTACTTCCTAGAGTGAAATACCCAAAATAAAAAAAAAATGAGATTGATCTAAAACACTGGTATGAGAATAATTTCTTGTTGCTATGCTGAATTTTATACCCTTGGCAACAATGCAGGCTATATTCTTACCATGAAAAAAACAAATGGTTGCTTTCTAAATTTTAAGTATATATCAATCTGTTATTTTGAATACACAGCTAAACAAAACTATTTTTAAAATTTATAATCACAGCTTTATCATAAGATCTTAGAATTAAAAAACAACAACATAGACTCAAGTTAATCAGATTCAAACTCTATATATCTCCATGAACTTATGTGTGTGTTGAACAGCCATTCTGAAGGTTTGGAATTTCATATTATATTTTATAGTTTCACTATGGTATGTCCTTTAATACACTTGTATACTATCCCAGAATTAAAAAGAAAATTCATTACAGACTTTGAACTAGACAAATAGTTTTATATCTTCTATTTTATATTTTGAGATTATTTTTTATTAGGTATTTAGCTCATTTACATTTCCAATGTTATACCAAAAGTCCCCCATACCCACCCATCCCCACTCCCCTACCCACCCACTCCCCCTTTTTGGCCCTAGCGTTCCCCTGTACTGGGGCATATAAAGTTTGCAAGTCCAATGGGCCTCTCTTTCCAGTGATGGCCGACTAGGCCATCTTTTGATACATATGCAGCTAGAGTCAAGAGCTCTGGGGTACTGTTTAGTTCATAATGTTGTTCCACCTATAGGGTTGCAGATACCTTTAGCTCCTTGGCTACTTTCTCTAGCTCCTCCATTGGGAGCCCTGTGATCCATCCATTAGCTGACTGTGAGCATCCACTTCTGTGTTTGCTAGGCCCCGGCATAGTCTCACAAGAGACAGCTACATCTGGGTCCTTTCAATAAAATCTTGCTAGTGTATGCAATGGTGTCAGCATTTGGATGCTGATTATAGGGTGGATCCCTGGATATGGCAGTCTCTACATGGTCCATCCTTTCATCTCAGCTCCAAACTTTGTCTCTGTAACTCCTTCCATGGGTGTTTTGTTCCCAATTCTAAGCAGGGGCATAGTGTCTACACTTCAGTCTTCATTCCTCTTCAGTTTCATGTGTTTAGCAAATTGTATCTTATATCTTAGGTATCCTAGGTTTGGGGCTAATATCCACTTATCAGTGAGTACATATTGTGTGAGTTCCTTTGTGATTGTGTTACCTCACTCAGGATAATGCCTTCCAGGTCCATCCATTTGGCTAGGAATTTCATAAATTCATTCTTTTTAATAGCTGAGTAGTATTCCATTGTGTAGTTGTACCACATTTTCTGTATCCATTCCTCTGTTGAGGGGCATCTGGGTTCTTTCCAGCTTCTGGCTATTATAAATAAGGCTGCTATGAACATAGTATATCATGTGTCCTTCTTACCAGTTGGGGCATCTTCTGGATATATACCCAGGAGAGGTATTGCTGGATCCTCTGGTAGTACTATGTCCAATTTTCTGAGGAACCGCCAGACTTATTTCCAGAGTGGTTGACAAGCCTGCAATCCCACCAACAATGGAGGAGTGTTCCTCTTTCTCCACATCCACGCCAGTATCTGCTGTCACCTGAATTTTTGATCTTAGCCATTCTGACTGGTGTGAGGTGGAATCTCAGGGTTGTTTTGATTTGCATTTCCCTGATGATTAAGGATGTTGAACATTTTTTCAGGTGCTTCTCTGCCATTCGGTATTCCTCAGGTGAGAATTCTTTGTTCAGTTCTGAGCCCCATTTTTTAATGGGGTTATTTGATTTTCTGAAGTCCACCTTCTTGAGTTCTTTATATATGTTGGATATTAGTCCCCTATCTGATTTAGGATAGGTAAAGATCCTTTCCCAATCTGTTGGTGGTCTTTTTGTCTTATTGACTGTGTCTTTTGCCTTGCAGAAACTTTGGAGTTTCATTAGGTCCCATTTGTCAATTCTCGATCTTAGAGTACAAGCCATTGCTGTTCTGTTCAGGAATTTTTCCCCTGTGCCCATATCTTCAAGGCTTTTCCCCACTTTCTCCTCTATAAGTTTCAGTGTCTCTGGTTTTATGTGAAGTTCCTTGATCCACTTAGATTTGACCTTAGTACAAGGAGATAAGTATGGATCGATTCGCATTCTTCTACACGATAACAACCAGTTGTGCCAGCACCAATTGTTGAAAATGCTGTCTTTCTTCCACTGGATGGTTTTAGCTCACTTGTCGAAGATCAAGTGACCATAGGTGTGTGGGTTCATTTCTGGGTCTTCAATTCTATTCCATTGGTCCACTTGTCTGTCTCTATACCAGTACCATGCAGTTTTTATCACAATTGTTCTATAGTAAAGCTTTAGGTCAGGCATGGTGATTCCACCAGAGGTTCTTTTATCCTTGAGAAGAGTTTTTGCTATCCTAGGTTTTTTGTTATTCCAGATGAATTTGCAAATTGCTCCTTCTAATTCGTTGAAGAATTGAGTTGGAATTTTGATGGGGATTGCATTGAATCTGTAGATTGCTTTTGCAAGATAGCCATTTTTACAATGTTGATCCTGCCAATCCATGAGCATGGGAGATCTTTCCATCTTCTGAGATCTTCTTTAATTTCTTTCTTCAGAGATTTGAAGTTTTTAATCATACAGATCTTTCACTTCCTTAGTTAGAGTCACGCCAAGATATTTTATATTATTTGTGACTATTGAGAAGGGTGTTGTTTCCCTAATTTCTTTCTCAGCCTGTTTATTCTTTGTATAGAGAAAGGCCATTGACTTGTTTGAGTTTATTTTATATCCAGCTACTTCACCGAAGCTGTTTATCAGGTTTAGGAGTTCTCTGGTAGAATTTTTAGGGTTACTTATATATACTATCATATCATCTGCAAAAAGTGATATTTTGACTTCGTCTTTTCCAATTTGTATCCCCTTGATCTCTTTTTGTTGTCGAATTGCTCTGGCTAATACTTCAAGTACTATGTTGAAAAGGTAGGGAGAAAGTGGGCAGCCTTGTCTAGTCCCTGATTTTAGTGGGATTGCTTCCAGCTTCTCTCCATTTACTTTGATGTTGGCTACTGGTTTGCTGTAGATTGCTTTTATCATGTTTAGGTATGGGCCTTGAATTCCTGATCTTTCCAAAACTTTTATCATGAATGGGTGTTGGATCTTGTCAAATGCTTTTTCTGCATCTAACGAGATGATCATGTGGTTTTTGTTTGTGAGTTTGTTTATATAATGGATTACATTGATGGATTTTCGTATATTAAACCATCCCTGCATCCCTGGAATAAAACCTACTTGGTCAGGATGGATGATTGCTTTAATATGTTCTTGGATTTGGTTAGCGAGAATTTTATTGAGGATTTTTGCATCGATATTCATAAGAGAAATAGGTCTGAAGTTCTCTATCTTTGTTGGGTCTTTCTGTGGTTTAGGTATCAGAGTAATAGTGGCTTCATAAAATGAGTTGGGTAGAGGACCTTCCACTTCTATTTTGTGAAATAGTTTGTGCAGAACTGGAATTAGATCTTCTTTGAAGGTCTGATAGAACTCTGCACTAAACCCATCTGGTCCTGGGCTTTTTTGGCTGGGAGACTATTAATAACTGCTTCTATTTCTTTAGGTGATATGGGACTGTTTAGATGGTCAACTTGATCCTGATTCAACTTTGGTACCTGGTATCTGTCCAGAAATTTGTTCATTTCGTCCAGGTTTTCCAGTTTTGTTGAGTATAGCCTTTTGTAGATGATCTGATGGTGTTTTGGATTTCTTCAGGATCTTTTGTTATGTCTCCCTTTTCATTTCTGATTTTGTTAATTAGGATTTTGTCCCTGTGCCATTTAGTGAGTTTATATTTATCTATCTTGTTGATTTTCTCAAAGAACCAACTCCTCGTTTGGTTAATTCTTTGAATAGTTCTTCTTGTTTCCACTTGGTTGATTTCACCCCTGAGTTTGATTATTTCCTGCCATCTACTCCTCTTGGGTGAATTTGCTTCCTTTTTTTCTAGAGCTTTTAGATGTGTTGTCAAGCTACTAGTATGTGCTCTCTCCCGTTTCTTCTTGGAGGCACTCAGAGCTATGAGTTTCCCTCTTAGAAATGCTTTCATTGTGTCCCATAGGTTTGGGTACGTTGTGGCTTCATTTTCATTAAACTCTAAAAAGTCTTTAATTTCTTTCTTTATTCCTTCCTTGACCAAGGTATCATTGAGAAGAGTGTTGTTCAGTTTCCACGTGAATGTTGGCTTTCCATTATTTATGTTGTTATTGAAGATCAGTCTTAGGCCATGGTGGTCTGATAGGATACATGGGACAATTTCAATATTTTTGTATCTTTTGAGGCCTGTTTTGTGACCAATTATATGGTCAATTTTGGAGAAGGTCCCATGAGGTGCTGAGAAGAAGGTATATCCTTTTGTTTTAGGATAAAATGTTATGTAGATATCTGTCAGGTCCATTTGTTTCATAACTTCTGTTAGTTTCACTGTGTCCCTGTTTAGTTTCTGTTTCCACGATCCGTCCATTGAAGAAAGCGGTGTGTTGAAGTCTCCCACTATTATTGTGTGAGGTGCAATGTGTGCGTTGAGCTTTACTAAAGTGTCTTTAATGAATGTGGCTGCCCTTGCATTTGGAGCGTAGATATTCAGAATTGAGAGTTCCTCTTGGAGGATTTTACCTTTGATGAGTATGAAGTGTCCCTCCTTGTCTTTTTTGATAACTTTGGGTTGGAAATCAATTTTATCCGATATTAAAATGGCTACTCCAGCTTGTTTCTTCAGACCATTTGCTTGGAAAATTGTTTTCCAGCCTTTCACTCTGAGGTAGTGTCTGTCTTTTTCCCTGAGATGGGTTTCCTGTAAGCAGCAGAATGTTGGGTCCTGTTTGTGTAGCCAGTCTGTTAGTCTATATCTTTTTATTTGGGAGTTGAGACCATTGATATTAAGAGATATTAAGGAAAAGTAATTGTTGCTTCCTGTTATTTTTGTTGTTAAAGTTGGCATTCTGTTCTTGTGGCTGTCTTCTTTTAGTTTTGTTGTGGGATCTTCTTGTTTTTTCTAGGGCGTGGTTCCCGTCCTTGTATTGTTTTTTTTTTTTTTTTTTTTTTTTTCTGTTATTATCCTTTGAAGGGCTGGATTCGTGGAGAGATAATGGGTGAATTTAGTTTTGTCATGGAATACTTTGGTTTCTCCATCTGTGGTAATTGAGAGTTTGGCTGGGTATAGTAGTCTGGGCTGGAATTTGTGTTCTCTTAGTGTCTGTATACCATCTGTCCAGGCTCTTCTGGCTTTCATAGTCTCTGGTGAAAAATCTGGTGTAATTCTGATAGGCTTGCCTTTATATGTTACTTGACCTTTTTCCCTTACTGCTTTTAGTATTCTATCTTTATTTAGTGCATTTGATGTTCTGATTATTATGTGTCGGGAGGAATTTCTTTTCTGGTCCAGTCTATTTGGAGTTCTGTAGGCTTCTTGTATGTTCCTGGGCATCTCTTTCTTTAGATTTGGGAAGTGTTCTTCAATAATTTTGTTGAAGATGTTTGCTGGTCCTTTGAGTTGAAAATCTTCATTCTCATCCACTCCTATTATGCATAGGTTTGGTCTTCTCATTGTGTCCTGGATTTCCTGGATGTTTTGAGTTAGGATCTTTTTGCATTTTCCATTTTCTTTGATTGTTGTGCCGATGTTCTCTATGGAATCTTCTGCACCTGAGATTCTCTCTTCCATCTCTTGTATTCTGTTGCTGATGCTGGCATCTATGGTTCCAGATTTCTTTCCTAGGGTTTCTATCTCCAGCGTTGCCTCACTTTGGGTTTTCTTTATTGTGTCTACTTCCCTTTTTAGGTCTAGTATGGTTTTGTTCATTTCTATCACCTGTTTCGATGTGTTTTCCTGTTTTTCTATAAGGACTTCTACCTGTTTGGTTGTGTTTTCCTGTTTTACTTTAAGGACTTGTAACTCTTTAGCAGTGTTCTCCTGTATTTCTTTAAGTGAGTTATTAAATTCCTTCTTTATGTCCTCTGCCATCATCATGAGAAATGCTTTTAAATCCAGGTCTACCTTTTCAGGTGTGTTAGGATGTCCTGGACTGGGCAAAGTGGGAGTGCTGGGTTCTGATGATCGTGAGTGGTCTTGGTTCCTGTTAGTAGGATTCTTATGTTTACCTTTCGCCATCTGGCAATCTTTGGAGTTAGTTGTTATAGTTGTCTTTGTTTAGAGATTGTTCCTCTGTTGAATTTGTTACCCTCTATCAGCAGACGTGGGAGACTAGCTCTCTCCTCTGAGTTTCAGTGGTCAGAGCAGTCTCTGCAGGCAAGCTCTCCTCTTTCAGGGAAGGTGCACAGTTATCTGGTGTTTGGACCTCCTCCTGGCTGAAGATGAAGGCCCAAAACAGGATCTTTCCCAGAAGCTGTGTTGCTTTGGCCAGGAAGGTGGCCGGTTGTCTGGAGCTGAAGATGGCGCCGCCTCTGAAGCTCTCTGGCTCTCGCCTGTCCCAGAAACCGCTGGCCTCTGTATTCCACACTGTCACCCGTGCAGTGTGCCCTCCGCGGAGTCCTGGAGCCAAGGAGACTCCCGCCGCCGGGGCCTGAGGCACACCATATTTTGAGATTATAATTTAGTTACAACATTTCTCTCTTCCCTTTTCTCTATCTCTAAACCTTCCCATATGCCCCTCCCTGTTATTGCCCAAATTTGTGATGTCTTTTTTCACTATCAGTTTTTGCATGCATATGTGGATATATACATATACACACATATCCATAAATATATACATACATATGTGTGTGTTTGTGTGTTTATGCTCCTAAGTATAATCAGTTGAGTACATATAAAGTTATCATTATGAATATTTTCAAGGATGGTCATTTTGCAATGCTCAACTAATTGGAATGCTCTTCTTTGGGAAAAACCACATCTTCTCCCAATTTTCCTTCACTGTTTATAACTTTTTGTGGGGTTGTAACCCTTGATGTGGGGTTGTGGCTTCCTGAATTTTTCTATATCCAGTTTGTTTGTTTGTTTGTTTTTGCAGTGGTCTCCAACTGTTGCAATGAAAAATTTCCTTGATGAGAGGTGAAGACTATGCTTAACTATGGTTATAGGACAAATATTTCTAGATATTGTTTTATTTTGTTTTGTTTTAGGGATTATGCTCTTTTCGTAAATTTGTGGTTGTAAATTCTTCTTCAATAAACATATTTTCACTATAGCTGGATAGGTAACTAAATTCCCAGCACTAGGCATGGTAATGCCGTTATAGAGTGGGCCATAAGTCTAAATAGTGAGCTGTTGTTTCCTGTCAAGTTATGTAAGCTAGTATTCCATCCTTAGGGTTTTTGTGCTGTTCTGGTCATCATTATGATTAATAGGCATCATGGTTGGTTAGGGCTGTTTGTTGCTTCCCTCCTGTCAAGTTTGAATGCCTCATTCTTGTAACAACGAAAAGAGTTTTTGTTGGTTTCTTCTAGCTAAGGGGCTTCTGGGCCTGGTTTCTGAAAAGTGTGGTATCTTCAGCAATAGGAACTCTCATGGCTACCGAGATTAACAACAGACTGTATGTTTTGGGAGGCTATTAGACAATCCTGGGTTAAAACCACAAAGAGAGCTTCTCATATCTGGTGTTTGGGTCTCTGTTCTGCGGCATTTGGCTTTTTATACATGTTTAGTAGAGTTAATAGTATGGTTCCTCATGGTTTTATCAATCTTCCTTATTTATTTTTTTATCCATCTCCACCCTTCTCTTTCTTCCCCCTCTCTGAGGAGCTTCTTTTTCCTATTCCTCACATCAGGCTACATGGACCGTGCTGTTTTCCTATCTATTAATCCCCAAACCCTATCCTAGCAATGGTCCTTTTTTACTTTCCTATTTTCTGTAGTTAGTAAAAGTTGTATGCTTACATCTGTGTCCTGAATTCAGTTGTCACTCATCCTAATGTTTATTTCTTGCTCTTCATTCTACATGTTATATTGTACTCAAGTATACATTTGTCTACACACAGAAACACACAAACCCCTAAGTTTCTTACATAATAGATTCTATGTAGAGGTTTTTTTTTTTGTTTGTTTTGTTTTTTTCTGGAATGAGACCACATTTGATATCATATATTCTAATTGTATTCATTGAATTTTTGTCAAATTCTACTTTGAAGATGAAAAATGTGTGTGTTTTGTGTGTGTGTATCAAGTTTTCATTTTTCATTTCTTCTCTACTGAAAAATTAGTTTGATTAAATTTCCTTGCTATAGGGAAAAAGTATCAATAAGGATAGTTATTAGAGAATTTTCCTCCTTTTCAATCATATTTTATATTCTTTATATATGAATATCCCTTAGTTTTCAAGTAAGTATGATTGTTACTCCCTGACATAGAACATAAAAAGGAATGTGGTACCTAGTATATGTTTGTATCAATAGGTCTAGAAGCAAATAGGAAGACCCTGCCTCATAGTAAATAAACAGATCCACAGATAAGCAGACAGGAGATGAGAAGAAAAGAGAAGAAATGAAATAAAATAATTATGAGAAAAATACAGGAAGTAGAGAATTGTTTAGGCCTCTTTGTCTGGAGAACTGATTATGTGAAATTTAAATTTCCATGCAATGTTGAGTTGTCTGCGCTTTCAAAGTGCTTGTCTTCACCCTGTGACTCAGAGCTTTATGTTGCAGACTCCGAAGATGGGCAGTGAGAGAGCTACTTAGTCAATGCCTGGAAACTGTTGTTTAACCATCCTGGCTACAGCATGGATCATCCCGGGCCTTTTACAGAACTGTTTTTCTTTGAAAACCAGCCTTAGCAAAGTTTGTATTGTGCGAAGTTTCAAAAGAACACACTGACATAGATTAAGAACGTGACATCTAGATAAATGTAGTAAAAATTATTTAAAGAAATAACACTGCACCTGTGCAAATATAAGTATATAATTGAGTATGATAACATGGGAAAGTGAAGTTGAAATAGACATTGCCTGCAGTAAATAGTGGCTATATGTAAGGAAAAAAGCACATGCCCACAGTTCTCCCAGAAGGGTTTTTGTGTATGTGCTTAAATGTCACACAGTAGCCCCTCTTTGTAAAATAAATGCATTTTACCCCACTTGTTATATACCAAAATACATTATCTTATTGTGACTATTCTAGAGATTTCTTTAGCATTATTATAGGTGGTTTAAGCACTTGTCTTTTATAAAGGCTTCTGTCAGATGGTATGTGTGTATGTTTGAAATTAACAGTTCTCTGGTTGTAAAACCTTGACATTGACTGTAATTGAGGAGCTTAGCATCGTTGTGTTCTCAAGTATTACCTGTCATCTGAAATATGACAGTGCTGTAACTGCTAGACCTTGGGGATGCCTGCAAGTTGGCACTGCCATCTGACTGCTTCAGAGGCTGCCTGACAATCTTCTTAATGTCTAGACCCTGAGATAATTAACCTGGCCCTGCAGGCTCGGCCTTGCTCATATACACACTTGCTTCCTAAGTTTGTTCACAGCTGTTCTTTCCTCAGACTTAACATTGAACCTTAGAAAATGGTCCCATTGTTTTCTGTGGCAGGTAGAAGCCGATGTCTAAGTTCCCAGATACACCTTTATTGCCTTTCGGGAAATTAAACTATACTTGTAATGTTGTGCTTTCAATCTTGCACTTGATTTCTGCAAAAACACTTCATGACATGGTGAATGAGTTACCTGGCATGTAAGCCCTTGGTTTGACAGTCTTATCATGTAGATTATGGATCATGCAGACAAGCAATGATAAATTGGAAGCCAAAGTTAAAGACTAAATTCAAATCATCAGGGCAACTCTAACATTACAAAGGACATAGCCAAGAAATAAAACAACCAGCTACTACGCACTTTGAGATAAGAGTTATTGATTTGCAATTAGCACTGTGTAGAGTTTGCAAAATTAGTTTGTAAATTCTGAGTAGTTCTTTGTAAATAAAGTTTAACAACCTGGAATATCTTACATTCAGTATGACTTCCTTTCACACAAGGAATTATAAAAATTCTGCTTACTATTAGCAAGCTGCTGTATTTACTGAATCTGTAGTTTCTTTTAATAGCTAATATAATTTATAAAACATATATCTGGTTTTATATATAAATATATGCTTAGGTGTTTACAACATGGGAAAAATATAATGCTCTTTCCTGTTTCCTTGCCCATTTTAAGGTTTACACTGACATCCCAGTAATAAAAGATTATCAAGAGTTATCTGTTAGAATTATTTATCCAAAGACTTGTAGGACACGGTAACAATTAGAAACAAAGATACACAAACTCAGAAGAATGGCATCTTAATGAGTTAAAGAATGGATGGCATTGCAGATGGGATTCGATGAAAAGGAGATGCTGCCTCCTGATAATGAGCTGTGTGGAGGGCTCAGCAGAACCGTCCTTATCATGAGGCATCAGAAGGACAGGGTGTCTCCTTCTTCTGTGCTGCACAGCAATATTAATATGTTTCCCTTTTACCAGTTGTACTAATGATACAGGTTTATTGTAGTAAACAAGAAAATTATTAAAATCTACAAAGAACAAATGGTTCTAGATTTTCCAATCTCAGTGTCTCTCATTCGTTCCCTCTTCACTCTAATTTCTTTAAAAAAATTATAGCATATTTTCATATACAACTATTCTTTAAATATGTGATATCAATGACTTTATAATTCTTATCAAGTCAATATTATTCTTTAACATAGTTTAATCAATGTATTATGAGACTAAATAACTTGACATAAAATATTAATTTCAACCTTAATAAAATTAATAAAATCATTATTTATATTTTAATTTGTATTGCATAAAATTAATAATCATATATATTCTAGGGATAATCACATAGTTAGACTCAATTAAATTTTGAAAAAAATCATTGATCTGATTTTAACCACGATAAGGAAAAAAGCCAGGCATGGCTCATGCTAAGCCTGAGGTACTTCCCAGCACTGATGATTTTTATTCAAATATTAATAATTTTATTATTCATTGTTATTGAGCATGACTTCCACAGTGTCTTAGGGACCTCGTAAACAAACCTTTTTTTCCAGTTCTTTTTTATTTTTATTTTTATTTTATTTTTTTATTTTTTGGGTTTTTGAGACAAGGCTTCTCTGTGTAGCCCTGACTGTCCTAGAACTCACTCTGTAGACCAGGCTTGCCTCGAACTCAGAAATCGGCCTGCCTCTGCCTCCTGAGTGCTGGGATTAAAGGCGTGTGCCAACACGCCCAGCTTTATTTCCAGTTCTTAAATGAGCCAGTAAGCTTCCTGAATGGCATGTAGTGCTTTCAATTTTTATTTCAGAATCTTTTGCTAAAGATGTCTGTATTTGTTTTCTGTGGTCCTTTCCTCTTGAAATTCTCTCTCTCTCTCTCTCTCTCTCTCTCTCTCTCTCTCTCTCTCATCTTTATATATGGTAACCAAATAATTAATGAACCAATCCTGTTAATGTTTGAAATGAAAAGAATATATAGTCTTTGGCTGGAACAGGAGTTGGAAGTTGTACCTGTCCAAAACACATCAAATTGAAAATCTCTCAGTAGGTAGTTGAGATAGTCCATGTATTGAAAACAAATAAACTCTACTGTGCATACACTAATATCATGCAGCATTTGACTAGTTTGGGTGGGAGAGGATAAGAGAATCACTGATAAACTTTTTTTTTCTTTTAGTCTCATATATATATATATCAATTTTATTTTATTTTTTCAAGAAGATGAAACAATTAAATCTTATTAATTCAGTGTGTTTCCCATACAGATTTTCTTCATAGTTAAATTATATGAATAGTAGATGAAATATACAGCACCATGGACTATATACTTCCTTTAAAAGAACACTTTGGCCATTCTGTTATTCTTCTAATTCTAAATCACCTTAATATAAATATGAAGTAAGAAAAGATAGTCTATGTTGTTCCAAACCTAGGGAATCTCTCTGTGAAGGGTTTTCTGATTACCAAGACTTCAGTAAAAAATAGGAAAGGCATGTACTAGACTGAGACCACTTTTGTCTTTTATTTAAAACCTCACTTTGATAGTTGTGTTTCTTCTTATCTTTTTAAACTTAATTATCTATATTATCTATACATTCACCAACCAGTTTAGTTTCAATAAACACTATACACATTTATAATAGAATCTACTTAACCCTACATTGATAATTCTTTTTTTTTTTTTTTTTTTTTTCTGAAAGGACCCTGATATAGCTCTCTCTTGTGAGGCTATGCCAGTGCCTGGCAAACACAGAAGTGGATGCTCACAGTCAGCTATAGAATGGAGCACAGGGCCCCCAATGGAGGAGCTAGAGAAAGTACCCAAGGAGCTGAAGAGATCTGCAATCCTATAGGTAGAACAACAATATGAACTAACCAGTACCCCCGGAGCTCATGTCTCTAGCTGCATATGTAGCAGAAGATGGACTAGTCAGCCATCATATTGGGAAGAGAGGCCCATTGGACTTGCAAACTTTATATGCCCCAGTACAGGGGAACCCCAGGGCCAAGAAGTGGGAGTGGGTGGTAGGGGAGTGGGGGTGGGGAGGATATGGGGAATTTTTGGGATAGCATTTGAAATGTAAATGAAGAAAATGCCTAATTAAAAAAATACAAAAAAATTACAATTAGTTTTACAGGAAAAGAAATGTACTTAACAGAGACAAAGTATAAACCTCAGTTGGTAGAATGCTTGCCCAATATTCATGAATTCCTAGGTTTGATTCCCAGCACCATATAAACTGGACAGTACATCTGTAATCCCAGCTGATGTGAGATAGTGGCAATACTATTAGAGTGCAAGTTCACCTTCAGCTACATATGGTTTTGAGGTCAGGCTGGGATGTGTGAGACTTTGTTCCACTCTTGAAGCTTTGTTTTATCATTATTTTTACTTGTAAGTGTGAGACAAACTTAATTCACTACTGTATCTAGAGCTAGTCTGTAAAGTAGCATGAAAACAAGGCTGTTTGTTTTCTTTTTTCCTTGTATTTTTAACCACTTTACCCAGTGGTTATATGACCCAAATATGCAGTCAATATTTGTATTCAGAAAAACTAGACATGTAAATGTACTTTCCTAAAGTATGTCTGGTCTTATCACATAACGCTATAGATGATGCATCTTTCAGCCAGTATGGGGTAAAGATGGACTGTAACTGGGAGACCTGCTATGTTCTTCACTCACATTGTCCACATCCCAGTCATAACTCGACACCTCTGTAACACATCTACTTTTTTCCTATTTACTATTGAATATTATTTCAAGGATCAAGAAAGAAAATGAATGTGTTTCATAAACTTTTAAGTTGTTTATAAAAATAGCCTCACTTACCTATAAAACATGTTACCATTTCTATAGGTAAGTCCACAGCACAACATCCAGTGTCCATAACTAGCATTCATTCTCATGAATGTTATTAATTCTGTACTAACATATGTTCAGTATCCTACTTAAATCAATACATATATTGAGGCCTCAGAACATGATCAGACCTGGACTCTTACCTAGAAGCTGTACATACAATGTGTACATGCCTCTGCGTGACTAATGCATATTTTCATTCCTCATTCTTTCCTTGTCCTTTGTTATATTTTCCATCTGCCTCGAAGATTTCTTTATTCATGTCATGGCCTTATTTTCTGCCAAGCAAACTCTTGCTTGTAATATGTTATTATAATTTTTTTTGCATATCATGACTATGGCATTATTCAGTGTTCAGATGCTGATGCTGTGCTTTCTTGGACTTGTATCTGGAATTCATTATTACTAACAGCATCATGTGGAGGAGTCTGCCTTTTATGTGTCATTCCTCAGTTTTAAGACTCTTTACTCATTTTCAATATAATTAATACTTTTCTCACTTAATCTGTTAGTTTGTAGGGAATTTTAAATTTGATAGGGAGAAATGAAAGAAATCATTTCAAAGATTCCTGTTTCAGGGCTGAGATGACCTGGAGTTTTGTACCACAGCCCCTCTCTTTTCTTAACAGTCTCAGCATAGTAACAGACTATACATAGAGTTGCTTTCTTCAGAATATCGAGATCAGAGGATGGCTGTAGCTGTGCCAGAGTTATACCTTGTTGAGTCAATACTTCCTGTATCTTTACTTCTGACTGACACACAGGGAAGCATCCTAGAAAAGTAAGAGAGGAGCATCCTTACAAATCAAGTTGGAACTATGCTGAGAGTTCCTACACTTCTATATGTTGGTCAAGGCACCGAAAGTCACTATAATAACCACTGGTATAGAAAATGCAACAATGGTTAACCAAGCTGTAGGCCATGTGTATTACACTTAACTGCCAGGAAAGTATACGTTTTTCTGCAGAAGTAGCACAACTGAAGAATATTCAAATGCTTTGGTATTAAGTAGACTTGAGTCTACATCATAGGAGGGAATGCACAACTGATTTTATAAACCTGGTCTAGTGCTTGTGGCTGGGAGGGCATATGCTCAAGAGAGAAACACACACAAGTTTGGTTTAAAAAATGCATGTTCCAATAAATTCTTGACCATATTTCATAATGGCATTTAGGCTTTGGTTAAATTACTCCATTTTTCTTTCAGACACTTATATGTTCTTGGAGGCTTTGTGGGCATACATGAACTGTTAATAAAGGGTAAACTATACCTAAGTTGCTATGAGATATGAACACATTTAGAAATTACTTACATGATCAAATCATTTAGTTTTTGTATTTCTTTGCACATTTCCCTTTTCCCCACAGTGTTGAGACAATTTAATATCAACGCTTACCAAATTCCATGTGTAAAACATTCTTTGATCTTTGGTCACTATTAAGTTCTTTAGCTTTTCGGAATTAAATTGCCATATAAGTACAAGTGTGTGTGACTCCCTCAAGTTTTACCACTTTCTGACTATGGGCAGTCACTGCTTTATTATTCTGCTTTTCTTTAAGTTGGGAATTTTTTCAAGATTCCACGTATGTGGAATTATATAGCATTTATACTTATGTCTAGCTAATTTCCCTCACCTCCACATCTTCCAGTTTTATCCATGCTCTAATTGTCAAATTTTCTGTCCCTTTTAAGGGTTAAAATAACCTACCTTTCTTTAGGTTTTGAGTCAAGGTCCTGACCATGTAGAACTGGCTAGCCTGGAGCTGTCTTTGCACATCAGGTTATCCTTGAATATTTAGAGAGCCACTGCCTTGCCGACCTGAGTACAAGGGTTAAAATTGTGCAACACCACCTTTCCCGTGCCTTTATAAATGTCTAGCAAGATTACAACACATGCTGCATTTTCTTCACTTATAATCCACCAAAGCATATTTGCAGTGTTTTTCATTTATTTGTATTGTTGACAATGCTATACTGAACATGAAGGTTTGGTATCTCTGATACACTGCCTGTGTTTCATTTGTATATAAAGTTGAACCGACTTTTTTAGATCATACGATTGTTTCACTTTTCACTTGTTTGAGATGCTTCTGTTTTCTTCCTTTTTTTAAATGTTAATTTTATATTAGATATTTTCTTCATTTACATTTCAAATGCTATTCTCTTTCTTAGTTTCCTCTCTGAAAGTCCCCTATGCCCTCCCCACGCCTTGCTCCCCAACCCACCCATTCCCACTTCCTGGCCATAGCATTCCCCTCTACTGGGGCATATGATCTTCACAATACCAAGGGCTTCTCCTCCCATTGATGGCCAAATAGACCATCTTCTGCTGCATATGCAACTAGATACTCAGCTCTGGGGGGTACTGGTTAGTTCATATTGTTGTTCCTCCTATAGGGTTGCAGACCCCTTTGGCTCCTTGGGTACATTCTCTAGTTTCTTGATAGGGGGTCCTGTATTCCATCTAATAGATGACTGTGAGCATCCACTTCTGTATTTGCCAGGCACTGGCATAGCCTCACAAGCGAGACTTATATCAGGGTCCTGTCAGCAAAATCTTCCTGGCATATGCAATAGTGTCTGGGTTTAGTGGATATTTATGGGATGGATCCCCAGGTGGGGCAGTCTCTGGATGGTCCTTACTTCCATCTCAGCTCTGAGCATTGTCTCTGTACCTCCTTCTATGGGAATTTTGTTCCCCATTCTAAGGAGGAAGGAAATATCCACACTTTGGTCTTCCTTCTTCTTGAGTTTCATGGGTTTTGCAAATAGTATTTTGGGTATTCTAAGTTTTTGGTCTAATATCCATATACCAGTGAGTGCATACCATGTGTATTCTTTTGTGATTGGGTTACTTCACTCAGGATGATACCCTTCAGATTCATCCATTTGCCTAAGAATTTCATAAATTCATTGTTTTTATTGCTGAGTAGTACTCCATTGGGTAAATGTATAACATTTTCTGTATCCATTCCTCTGTTGAGGGACATCTGGGTTCTTTCCAGCTTCTGACTATTATAAATAAGGCTGCTATGAACATAGTGGAGCATGTGTTCTTATTACCAGTTGGAACATCTTCTGGGTATATGCCCAGGAGAGGAATTGCTGGATCCTCTGGTATTACTATGTCCAATTTTCTGAGGAACTGCCAAACTGATTTCCAGAGTGGTTGTACAAGCTTGCAATCCCACCAGCAATGGAGAAGCGTTCCTCTTTTGCCACATACTCTACAGCATCTGCTGTCACCTGAATTTTTGATCTTAGCCATTCTGACTGGTATGAGGTGGAAACTCAGGGTTGTTTTGATTTGCATTTCCCTGATGATTAAGGATATTGAACATTTTTTCAGGTGCTTCTCAGCCATTCAATATTCCTCAGTTGAGAATTCTTTGCTTAGCTCTGTACCCCATTTTTAAATAGGGTTATTTGATATTCTAGAGTCCAGTTTCTTGAGTTCCTTGTATATATTGGATATTAGTCCCCTATCAAGATTTAGGATTGGTAAAGATGGTTTCCCAATCTGTTGGTGACCTTTTTGTCTTACGGTGTCTTTTGCCTTACAGAAGCTTTGCAATTTTATGAGGTCCCATTTGTTGATTCATGATCTTACAGCAAAAGCCATTGCTGTTCTGTTCAGGAATTTTTTTTCCCCTGTGTCCATATCTTCAAGGCTTTTCCCCACTTCCTCCTCTATATTTTGTTTTCTTTCTGAAGAGGTTTCTAGTAAAAAACAAGCCAGGCTCTCAGTCGATATTACATGAACAGCGTGTACAGATTCTCTTCTCTCTTTGTCCTTAGCATGTCCTGCCACTTGACATTTCGAAAACAAACATTTATCATTGCTTGTGCAGTGATAAATCACTGTATATTTTCCCATTTTTCTGATAATTACTTATGTTAAGCAGTTTCAATAGATTTTTCTACCATTTGTTTGTCTTCTTGAAGGAATATATCCATTTTTTTGTTTTGTTTTTTGCTTATTTTTAACAGGGTCAGTTTGCCAGGGATTTCTTAATTCTTGATATATACAAAATGTATAGTTATAAAATCTCTTCTCATTTTATGAATTGTTTTTCATGTGGTTTATTATTTCATTTTTTTACTTTTTAATTCTATTTTTGATATTAAGTGTAATATAAGATAACTGTCAATGTTTATCATTATGCACACACAGGGACATCTATTTTCTTAACATTATTTGTTGAATAAGCTATCTTTTTCACATTGCAAACTATGGGTACTCTTGTGAAATTTATTGATTTACATGTAGTGTGTGAATTTCTGGAGTCTCCAACCTATTCTGCTTCACTGTGTGCGTGTGTGTTTGAGCTAGGATCATATTCTTTTTATTACTATAGCTTTGTAATAAATAATTTTGAAATCAGGATGTATGATGCCTCCAGATTTATTTTTGATCAAGATTTCTTTAGATGCTGAACATTCCATTATTTTATAAAAGTTTTAGTGTTTACTTCTTCTGTATCAGCGAATAGAGTACACTCTAAATTATGTTGTACTCATAGACTTTTGGATAGTATAAACAACTTGATAATTGGAAGAAAGTGTCATCACCCCTTGTCAAGGCTTCCAACTCTTATGATAGTCTCACTTTCCTAATTTTCAGAAACCCGAGATATTTTAGGAGAACTTTCTCTACCATTATTCTATGTACCCAGTAACTTTATTTCAACTGTGGCACAATTCATTTTCAGCATTTAATGTTTACTTTTTGCTTTATTGATTCTACAGCTTTGCTTCTAAGGGCTTTGGCATGAGCATCATGCCACAATATCTCGATAACATGACAGTCATCACTGATTTCTACCAGTTGGCTTCTCATCCCATAAACTTTCCTGTGTGTATGTCATAACTGGAATATGTCTAAATACTGATTCTGACATGGGGGCTTGAGGGGGCTTGAGGTAGCATCAAGTGAAACTCCTGATATGTGGCTGGTGATGCCCTCTGATTTGGCTATTAGGACCCAAAGCTTTGCGAGAAACCAGTTCATTTGTTTACCCTTGTTCAACTTTCCAGATGTTTAGTTTTCTTTACAAACATGGATTTAATCACATTTATGAATAAAGGTCCTGCCTTAGATGAATGATATGGATTCTTGCCAAAGGCCCTCTGCCTGTTGGAAATGACTGTAGAATCCCTCTCCAGATCAAAAGGCTTCTCAAAGGGTTCTGATGATGTTAGAACACTGAAAAACACACCTCTTACTTCAAAGATAAAGTAAAGCACAGTGAGTCAGGAGCAAAATCAACTGTTTCATAAGATGGCCCACATCTCCAGGCCACACCCATCCCAGCAAAAGCTGGCCTCTGTCATATCAGCAATACTATTATCTCTAACTCACACTGCTTTCATTCACCTTGTCTTAGTTCTGTGGTACCACCGTGGTCCTGAGAAGGCTCGATGCTCCAGCATAGAGGAATGCTAGGGCAGTGAGGCAGAAGTGAGTGGTTGGGTAGGGGAGAACCTGATAGAGGCAGAGGGGAGGGAGGTGGAATAGGGGTGTGTAGAGGGAAACCAGAAAGGGGGATAACATTTGAAATGTAAATAAATAAAATAAACAATAAAAATATAATAAAATGAAAAAAGAATCCTATATCTAGGGATGCCATAATCAGGAACTTCTAACCTTCATAGGCTGTGCTTCTGTGACATGCCAACTAGACTGTGTGCCACATGAGGAGATTATTCTTAGTTCTGGAATATATTTTGTCTGAGTGTGTGTGTGTGTGTGTGTGTGTGTGTGTGTGTGTGTATCTGTATGTGTATATGTGTGTGTGTGTGTGTGTGTGTGCATATGTGTGTGTATCCATAAGTATGTACACAATGTAATGTATGTAATTTGTAAGATTGGAGGGATGAAAGGGGGTGAGAAACTGACAAAATTCCACTTTTGTTAAAATCATAAAAACATACAATAAAATAAATGACAAAAATAATTGCAATTAATTGACCCATGCAGGAAAATAAACCATATAAAATTATGAAATACCTTTGACTGTTAGCAGTGTAGCAATGGTTACTACTGAGTCAGATAATTCAGTAAGCAAAAATTTCCAGCTTTGCTCATCTGTGAAAATACCTCAAATATTTTCTGAAAGTAGGCTTTAAATAAAAGATGCAGTACTATGGAATTTCCTGGTCATTACAAAATAAAATTCTAATATTATATCAATATTACATGTTTTAAAATCCAATTTGAAAGACTAAGCAGAAAGAAACAATGCCATGTGCGTTTTCTATGAAGTTTTCTTTTGTTTGTTTTATTATTCTATAGATGGAGCTTTGTGCTTGGTAAACAAGTACTCTAACATTTAGCCACATTCTTGAGGTAAACTTTGCAAAATCTAAAACTAAAACTAAAACTAAAAACTAAAATAAAACAAGAATAATACATGTTCTCTAAATTTACCAGAGTTAACTTCCTAGTTCTATTAAGTTGTACGAAGGGTTAAGATGAAATTTCAACTGATTTTTTTTTTCCTTTAACATTTCAGTAAAGTGAAAGATATCGAAGACCATAATCAACTGACAGAACTTCCTATTAACAATATAGGTGGAAAAACTCTGGCATTTTACAAATGGTTTATTCCAATTCTACATCAGAGTTTTGCCTTTAGTATATATATATATATATATTCACAACTGGCAAACGCCTAGTTTTAAATAGCACATTTGTGTGTGACCTTTTAAGAAAATTACCAGTGTCTTTGTTTAGAGTGCAGAGGGCATGGCTTTCAGGAGCACTTCCCACTAAATGGAGTAGATTACTCCAGCGTCATAGGCACGCTGTCAGCAACTGACAGTTCATTAAGATAATGTGACCTTTAGAATATGTTTCCAACCTTTTACACTGTCTTTTGTGGTGGAGTTTGGACTTTAATTTTTGTAGATTTGCAATAGGTTGGAAAAGGAAAGCAGCTAAAAAAATCTATCCCTATTCCATGTCTGCTGTACACAGTGCCGTTTGGGTTGTGTATTGCTTTGATCCTGAAATAGCATTAAATGTCAAGTAAAGAATTTTTGTTCAAAGAAAGAGGTATTCTTAGCCAGGAAAATGTCTCATAGAATTAAAATCAAATTGGAAGTTTATGCCTTCAGAGGAAAGACAGAAGGAAACAAATGGATGTGTAGACGAAAGAAAAATCAAAACTCCTTTTCTCTGTAACATTTACAGAAATATGTTGGAAAGGGCTCCTAAAGCCCTGTTTCTTACCCAGTAAAGATGGTGAGATTATATTTATTATAGGGCATGTGCTGTGGTAACTTAAAATCATTTGTTCATCCAGAGCCATCATCTGGAAGAGGAATTCAACTTATGAAGGATTTTTTATAACAAAGTTAAAATAGGCAAATGAGTGAAAAAAGAAGGGATGGGCTCTGACAGTTAGGCAGAGAAGATTTTTCTAGGGAAATATTTACATGTTTGACTGTTTGTTTATAGGATTAAATTTTGTGGATAAAATGGAAATCTATTTTCAAACAAGTAATACCTCTATTTTGATAACTAGAAGTCAGAAAATACTCTTCTTAATCACACTTAAAAAATACTATATTGAGCTTCTCTTTAAAATGTACTTAAAGCAGAATGTCTCATTGACCCTTATGAGTGCTTATTTCTCATAAAATAGCAGATGTTGTTGGGGATGAAGAGGATGAATAAAATATTTTTACTTGATACATTGCTTTTGAGAAATAGTATTTTCCCCAGGTTCCATTAACAAAATAACAGTCTTAACTGATGATGTAATCAGTAACTAGTGATAGGTATTTATGGTTATACAAATCTTAACTGTGGCATAATCAGTAACTAGTAATAGGTGTTCATGGTTATACAAAGTGAAACCCAGCCCCAGTGGTTTGTCATTTGCTCTTTTTCTTTTTTGCTTATGGTTGGTGTACTGGCTAGTTTTGTGTCAACTTGACACAGCTGGAGTTATCACAGAGAAAGGAGCTTCAGTTGAGGAAATGCCTCCATGAGATCCAACTGTAAGGCATTTTCTCAATTGGTGATCAAGGGGGAAAGTCCCCTTGTGGGTGGGACCATCTCAGGGCTGGTAGTCTTGGTTCTATAAGAAACCAGGCTGAGCAAGCCAGGTGAGGCAAGCCAGTAAATAACATCCCTCCATGGCCTCTGCATCAGCTCCTGCTTCCTGACCTGCTTGAGTTCCAGTCCTGACTTCCTTGGTGATGAACAGCAGTATGTAAGTGTAAGCCGAATAAACCCTTTCCTCCCCAACTTGCTTCTTGGTCATGATGTTTGTGCAGGAATAGAAACCCTGACTAAGACAGTTGGGATGGATTCTTCAGAGAGTTATTCAATTTTTATGGGTTGTCAGTGTGTTCCAGTTAGGGTTTGATTGTTATGTCTCGGAAGGAAGAAAAGAGAGATCAGATTTTTCTTTTGATAAGCTTTTGTCTATCTATCTATCTATCTATCTATCTATCTATCTATCTATCTATCTACCTAGCTATAAAAAAGTGTCAAGCCTAGCTGGATTTATATAAAGTGTTTTTATCCTGGACTGTGTCCTATAGCTTCTCCTAGCTGCAAGAGAATCTGAGATTCTAGACATTTAGAAATTCAAAGGTAACAGGAAAAAACAAGAAAGAAATTTAGATCGAAAGAGCAATATGTGACAGTATAATATGAGCCACTTAAACTTATGTGTAAATCATGTTTAATTTAAGAAAATATGATTGTAAAAATATATTGTCTGTTGAAAGGATTCTATATTGGCATTATAT
Organism: Mus musculus; assembly: GCF_000001635.26. NCBI lineage: Eukaryota > Metazoa > Chordata > Mammalia > Rodentia > Muridae > Mus > Mus musculus. The sequence goes on along the minus strand of NC_000069.6, from coordinate 24,607,242 downwards.
TTTTATGATTACATCAATTGTACAGTCTTATTTTAATTTTGACTATACATAAAAGTTCATGTAACTTCAAAATATTTGAGAAATCTGTAATCCCACCTCTTGGGAGATTGACACAGGAGAATTATAGACAAATGTAAGCCCAGAGTAGGTTAAATAATGAGTTCTTGCTCAGCCTGGCCATTTTAGTCATAATATTCATAAAAACAAAAGAACAGAAAAAGGTGAGGAGGATGTGGTTTGTGTTCTAAAAGTTGAAAGAAGACAATTTACATAGAAAAGCTGGTATTTGTTAGTGGTAAACACACATTCTTCATTATGAAAGGGAAATGTACATTATGTGGCCATATGAACCTAGATTACAGAAGAGGTTATATGCTGCAGTATATGCTGCATCAGCATGCAAAACAGCAACAAACTTTTCACTGAATTAAAAGTGAAATAACAGGAATTGGTATTCACAGATGTGAATGTATGTCTAGCATAATATAAGCTCTGGGTTTAAACCTGACAGCTGTCAAACTATAATACAATTATGAGATATTTATCAATTTATTATATCCTTCAGACTGTGCATGATATATTCAACGATGGTATAGTTATCCTAGAGGCATGTGTACATGTATTTATGGACATGAAACCTTTTGCTTCTGAGAGTTCCCTGTCCTTTGGCCCTCTTCATAAACAGTCAATATGATCTTAGCTTATACCAGTAGAGTTGCACACTCTAGTCAGCTAAGACAGAGATGTTCATAGTACCATTTAATCACAGAAGTGTCATCTATTTCATAGTCTGACACTGAAGATATTTTAGAAATGATGGACATCACAGTGTTTCCTCACCACAATCTGCAGGATGGTCTCACCAAAGATGGTCTTAGAGTTGGCTTTTGAAATACAGTAAAAGTAAAATGTACTGTGATTTTTAGATATTCAGCTGACTTCAAAGATAAATAAAGGATCAAATGAACATGTAAGAGACATTTAACAAAAGCAGATAAATTGTAAATAATTTTGTACTGTTTTGACAGTCACTAACCTAAAATAGGGAGAGCATGGCTTGAATGTCATTAGAAGCATTGCTATTTAAAGTTAATCTAATTGGGTGATAGTCCTTGAAAAATATTAAGTACCAGTTAAACCATTAGAAGATTGTAGTCATGTGCAATTTTCCCCATTATTATTAAGTTGTTAAGATCACTCAAAATACTGAGCCCAACATTGAACTTGGAAAGCACAGGATTTAATTGAAAGCCAGTGCAATTCTGATGTGCTCTTCAAGAAAAAAACACACATAGTGTTTTTTTGCCTTCCCTCCCACATCCTCATCTCCATGTCCAAAGATCTTTGACATGAGATCCTATGGAAGGCACTTCCAGTGATGTAAGCTTCTTTCTGTATTTTTCTTGACTCCCTCACTACTCTTGCCCTATTGACAATTTATAACCCCTGCACCATCTGGGGAACAGACTGCTGGCTGCCAAGGAGACTCATTAACATTCCCCTCCAGGAATGCTTGCTGTTTAATTAGGCTGCTAGCTTGATTCAGGCAGTGAGAGCCTTAGGTGGCTGTGTAACAAATCCATGGCTCCATGCATTCAGATGTCAAGGTCATTGAGATTCCTGCTTACAGTCAGTACAGGGAAGGGACCCCACATCTCTGGTTGCTCATGTCCTTAAAGGGGACTTTCCATAGTTAATTGAGACTCTAAGTTATCCCCCACTGCACTCACAGCTGTCATGCCATGGGTTGTTTGACAATTTCTTAACCCCTAGGACATCTGGCTTAGTGTTAGGACAAGCTTTCTTGTCAGAACTAGTCAACAGTGTTTGTAGAATACTTATCCAAATACAACTCCGAAATTACTATATGCTTCATAATTAAATGCATCTGATTAACTAAATTCTGTGAGGAAAGTCTGCTTAAAAAGGCAGTTGTTGAGACAAACATAAGTAGAATTAAATAGAACAATGCTCTCTTTATCAATGCTAATTCATAAAATTCTATTGTAATGGTAACATTTCTCTATTAAATAATTTCATTAATGTTCAATAATATTTTTAACTATTAGTAGTTTGTAAAGCATGAAAATGTCCATTATACAGAATATGTCAACTCAGCATTTTTCTAGACAGAAACCAACTGTAGGAGTTTTGGGCTCTTAGTGTTCACATATTCAATGATTCATCCTTGTCAAATATCATGTGATCACTTATCCATATTTAAGCCCAGTGTTAGACGTCAAGGATATGATTCATGGTAAATTACAAGAGGTTTTGAATTGTCTGTAGTGTAGGAGACCATTGTTCACCATGTAGTCATAGAAACAAAGCACAGTCACAACAATGGGAAATCCGCAAACTTACTTCTGTGAGCTCTAATGGAGAAGGTTGAACTAAGCTGGTGCAAAGGGAAAGCGTCCCAGGCTAGATATTGAAACTGGAAAGAGGAATAATAGAGTGGGAGATTTCCAGATATCTGTTAGACGAGGTAGGCAGAGAGTCTTACCAAGAGGAATTGCTCTGAGTCAGGAAAAGCAAGGCCCACCTGGGAAAATGGAACTGATGCTGGTTTTCAGAGGCATGTGGATGTAATATTGTATATGAACAAATGAAAGTCTTTATGCACATCCTAAGATTGAAAGTCATACTCTAGACAATTCAAGTAGAATAGAACAATCCAGAAATATTGTGTACACTAACATCTGCTCTATTTTCTTCCAAGTACTCTAACCTGTTTTTGATTAAAAGTCAAAGATGCAGGCACCCAACCCTCTGGTCCCTTCCAACTGAAGAGAGCTAGTTCATTACTCTTCAATAATCTTTGCTATTTGTACTTTTAAAACAGTAGAAATGAAGCATCAGGCTAGGTTTGCTTTGTCTTTCTATTGGTAGTCTTGAGTAAGAAAGACTCTAATGCATGTTTGTGATCCTTAAGGGGAATTCAAATGAAGTCGCTTCAAGTTGGTCTATTTCTCATGAGTCATTAAAATACTCTACATCCTTAATCATCAGAGAAATGCAAATCAAAACAACTCTGAGATTACACGTCACACCAGTCAGAATGGCTAAGATGAAAAATTCAGGTGACAGCAGATGCTGGCTAGGATGTAGAGGAAGAGGAATTCTCCTCCATTCCTGGTGGGATTGAAAGCTGATATAACCACTTTGGAAATCAGTCTGGCGGTTTCCTCAGAAAATTGGATGTAGTATTAGCTGAGAACCCAGCTATACCACTCCTGGGCATATACCAGAAGATGCTCCAACATGTAATAAGGACATATGCTCCACTATGTTCATAGCAGCCATATTTATAATAGCCAGAAGCTGGAAACAAACTAGTTGTGCCTCAACAGAGGAATGGATAGAGAAAATGTGGTACATTTACACAATGAAATACTACTCAGATATTAAAAATAATGGCTTCATGAAATTCTTAGGCAAATGGATGAAACTTGAAAATAAATATCATCCTGAGTGAGGTAACTCAGTCACAAAAGAACACACGTGGTATGCACTCACTGATACGTGTATATTAGCTCAATAGCTCAGAATACCCAAAATTCAATTCACAGACCACATAAAGCCCAAATGAAAAAGGACCAAATTGTGAATGCTTCAGTGCTTCTTAGAAGAAACAAAATACTCACAGGAGGAAATATGGAGACAACGTGTGGAGCAGAGACTGAAAGAAAGGACATCAAGAGACTTCCCCACCAAACGCGAATGTACACTGTTGTGGATATCCGCAAGTGCTTGCTGACAGGAGCCTAATTTGGCTGTCTCCTGAGAGGCTCTGCAAGAACCTGACAAATACAAAGGCAGATGCTCGCAGCCAAACATTGGACTGAGTGAAGGGTCTCAATGGAGGAGTTGGTAAGGGGAACTGAGGGAGCTGAAGGGGTTTGCATCCCCATGGGGGTAGCAACAGTGTCACCTAGCCGGATCACACAGAGCTCCCAGGGACTAGACCACCAACCAAAGAGTACACATGGAGGGATCCATGGCTCCGGTTGCATATGAGGCAGAGGACGGCCTTTTTGGACAATAGTGGGAGAAAAGGCCCTTGGGCTTGAGTATGTTTGGTGCGCTAATGTAGGGGAATGTCAGGGCAAGAAGACCAGAGTGGGTGGATTCGTGGGGGGAGCACCCTCATAGAGACAAGGGAGGGGAAGGGGTAGGAAGTTTCTGAAGGGGAAACCTGGAAAGGGGATAACATTTGAAATATAAATAAAGATAATATCCAATTTAAAAAACTTTAAAAAATATTCTACCTAATAGACAATTATGAGTGCTAATTTTTAGTAAAATAATAATATTTTAATTGAAGAGACAGCACTTCAAAGCTCTTTAAGTCATTTCAGTATTTATTTATTTATTTATTTATTTATCTATTCATTCATTCATTCATTCATTCATTTACTTATTTAGTAAATATTGCAAGGCCTCCTTGTGGAAGAAACAAAGTGTTTTGTTCATTTTATGAAACTATTTCATTTTTGTCTTTTGTTTTTGTGGTTACAGATATCAGCATTAGGATTTGAACCATGTTCAATGATATCTAACTAATTTTAAAACCTTAAAAGTTTATAAGCACATATCAGCCTCCCATGGGCATTTTTATAAGGAGAGTCTGAGCCTCACAAACAGTAGAGAAACATTTAAGGAAATGTATCAAACTCCCCTCTCCTTTCTTCTGAGTGTTTTAGCTATGAATGTCTCTGGGAAGGAGGGGATGGAAGATGTTCTTTTGGTGTAGACAGGATTTCTTCTCAGCTTTGTAGGTTGCATTTCTTTAAAAAGTTTCTATGGTATCAGCCTTTTCCATGGGTCAAGTACTAGATTGGACAGGTGAGCACTGGTCTAACGATTTTCAGTTAATTCCTTTCCTTCGGATATTTCCTAATTTATATTTTGTCCATAGTATTCTGTGTGTAAAATTAATTAGTACTAGCTATTGTTGCTATTTATATAGTTGATATCATTAAAAAACAAAAAAAAAACCTCATTAAATTTAGTGTGTGTGAGTAGAGGGGTGTGTGTGTGTGTGTGTGTGTGTGTGTGTTTGTGTGTGTGTGTGTGTGTGTGTGTGTGTGTGTGTGTGTGTGTACGTGCCTGTATGTGTATGTGTACTTCAGCCATGGTGCATATATAGAGGTCTAAGGACAGTTTGCAGGTTTTGTCCTCTCCTGACTTGGTAGGATTCAGACACTGAAGTAAGATGTCAGTCTTGCTTAGTAAACACCTTTACATACTGAAACATCTCTCCAGCCCTCAAAATTGTCTTTCAAGGCCTCACTTTTTTCACTAATACTAGATTAAGACATTTTGTAAATTCCAAAAGACAGCATGGTGTATAAGTGGTTGCAGCGCCTGCTGCTGACGTCTTTTGAAAGGTGCACTGTTTCTGAACGTCGTAAATAACCCTGCAGATGATGCTTATTGTAATTTCTTTTATTTTTGGAATAATTGGCATTTAAGAGAAGAGTAACCTAGGGCAGTAACTCTCTTTAAAAGGCCAGAAAACATTACAAATGGGAAAATCCTAAATGAATTGGAATTCATCCCTGTTCAGATGAAAATGCTAATGGACTTTTCTTAAGCCAATAATCATTTGAAACAGCAGGGAAAGAGTTTTATGAACAGGAATTTGTTTTTTTTTTTTTTTGCATATTCATTATTTAGTAAAACAAAATATGAGAAAACTAATCAAAATCAGAATTTTTATTAGATATTTTCTCTGTGTACATTTCAAATGTTATCCTCTTCCTGATTTCCCCTCCAAAAGCCCCCTATCACTTTCTCCCTCTACCTGCTCAAAACCCAACTTCCTGGCCCTGGAATTCCCATACACTGGGGCATAGAACCTTCACAAGACCAAGGGCCTCTCCTCCCATTGATGACTGACTAGGCCATCCTCTGCTACATATGCAGCTGGAGCCATGGGTCTCTCCATGTGTACTCTTTGGTTGGTGGTTTAGTCCCTGGGAGCTCAGGGGATACTGGTTAGTTCATATTGTTGTTTTTCCTAAGGGGCTGCAAACACCTTTAGTTCCTTGTGTCCTTTCTTGAGCTCCTCCATTGGGGATCTTGGGCTCGGTCCAATGGTTAACTGAAAGCTTCTACCTCTGTATTTGTCAGTCACTGAGAGCCTCTCAGGAGACAACTATATCAGGATTCTGTCAGCAATCAGTTGTCCACAATAGTATCTGGGTTTGGTGACTGTATATGGGATGGATCCCCAGGTAGAGCAGTCTCTGGATGGTCATTCCTTCAATCTCTGCTCCACACTTTGTCTCTGTAACTCCTTCCATGGGTATTTTGTTTCCCCTTTTAAGAAGGACCAAAGTATCCTCACTTTGGTCTTCCTTCTTCTTGTGGTCTGTGAATTGTATCTTGGGTATTCTGAGCTTCTGGGCTAATATGCACTTATCAGTCAATGAGTACATATCATTTGTGTTTTTTTGTGATTGAGTTAACTCATGCAGGATATTTTCTTGTTCCATCTATTTGCCTAAGAATTTCATGAAGTCAATTTTTAATATCTGAATAGTACTCTATTGTGTAAATGTACCACATTTCATGATTTCTTCTGTAGAGGAACATCGGGGTTCTTTCCAGCTTCTGGCTATTATAAATAAGGCTTCTATGAACATAGTAGAGCAAGTGTCCTTATTACATGTTGGAGCATCTTCTGGGTATATGCCCAGGAGAGGTATTGCTGGATCCTCAGGTAGTACTATGTCCAATTTTCTGAGGACTAGCTAAAGTGATTTCCAGAGTGGTTGTACCAGTTTGCAATCCTACCAGCAATGGAGGAGTGTTCCTCTTTCTCCACATCCTTGCCAGCATGTGCTGTCACCTGAGGATTTGATCTTAGTCATTCTGACTGGTGTCAGATGGAATCTCAGGGTTATTTTGATTTGCATTTTCCTGATGACTAAGGATGTTGAACATTTCTTTTGGTGCTTCTCAGCCATTTGGTATTCCTCACTTGATAATTTTGTCTAGCTCTGTTCCCCATTTTTAATAGAGTTATCTGGTTCTCTGGAGTATAACTTCTTGAGTTCTTTGAATATGTTGGATATTAGCCCTCTATCAGATGTAGGATTGATAAAGATCTTTGCCCAATCTGTTGGATGCTGTTTTGTCCCATTGACAGTGTCCTTTTCCTTACAGAAGCTTAACAATTTTATGAGGTTCCATTTGTCAATTCTTGATCTTAGAGCATAAGTATTGATGTTATGTTGAGGAAAATTTCCCCTGTACCTATGTGCCTGAGGCTGTTCCCACTTTCTTTTCTATTAATTTCAGGCCATGTGGTTTTATGTGGAGGTCCTTGATCCACTTGGACTTGACTTTTGTACAAGGAGACAAGAATGGAACAATTTGCATTCTTCTACATGCTAACTGCCAGTTGAACCTGGACCATGTGTTGAATATGCTGTTTATTTTTTTCCACTGGATAGTTTTAGCTCCTTTGTCAAATATCAAGTGATCATAGGTACACGGGTTGATTTCTGTATCTTCAATTGTATTCCATTGATCTACTTACCTGTTACTGTACCAATACCATGCGGTATTTATTACAATTTGTCTGTAGTACAGCTTCAGGTCAGGGATGGTGATTCTACCAGAAATTCTTTTTATTGTTGAGAATAGTTTTCGGTAACCTAGCTTTTTTGTTATTCCAGATGAATTTGAGAGTTGCTCTTTCTAACTATATGAAAAATTGACTTAGAATTTTGATGGAAATTGCATTGAATGTGTAGATTGCTTTTGCCAAAATGGCCATTTTTACTATATTAATCCTGCTAATCCATGAGCATGGAAGATCTTTCCATCTTCTGAGATCTTCTTTGATTTCTTTCTTCACAGACCTGAAGTTCTTGTCATACACATCTTTCACTTACTTAGTTAGAATCACAAGAAGGTATTTTCTGTGATTTGTGACTGTTGTGAAGGTTGTTGTTTCACCCATTTCTTTCTTAGCCTGTTTATCCTTTGAGTAGAGGAAGGTCTTTGATTAGTTTGAGTTAATTTTATATTCTTCTACTTTGCTAAAGTTGTTTGTCAGGTTTAGGAGTTCTCTGGTGGAATTTTTGGTGTCATTTAAGTATACTATCATATCATGTGCAAATAGTGATATTTTGACTTTTTCCTTTCCAATTTGCCTCCCTTTGACCTCCTTTTGTTGTCTAATTGCTCTTACTAGGAATTTGAGTACTATATTGAACAGATAGGGAGAAAGTGGGTAGCCTTGTCTAGTTCCTTATTTTAGTGAGATTGCTTCAAGTTTCTCTCCATTTAGTTTAATATTGGCTAATAGTTTGCTGTATATTGCTTTTACTATGATTAGCTATGAGCCTTAAATTCCTGCTCTTTCCAAAACTTTTATAATAAAGGCATGTTGAATTTTGTCAAATGTTTTCTAATCATCTAATGAAATGAACATATGTTGTTTTTTTCTTCGAGTGTATTTATATAGTGGACTATATTAATGGATTTCCATATATTGAAACATCCCTGCATCACTGGAATTAATGCATTCATGGGATGAAGCCTACATGATCATAATGGATGATCTTTTGAATATGTTCTTGGATACATTTTGTGAAAATTTTATTGAGTATTTTTGCATAGGTATTCGTAAGGGAAATTGATCTGAATTTTTCTTTCTTATTGGGTCTTTGTGTGGTTTAAGTATCAGAGTAATTGTGGCTTAATAGAATGAATTGGGTAGAGTAACTTCTGTTTCTATTTTGTGGAAAATTTGAGTAATATTGGTACTAGGTCTTCTTTGAAGTTCTGATAGTCCTCTGAAATAACCCCATCTGGTTCTGGGCTTATTTCGGTTAGGAGACTATTAATGACTGTTTTTATTTCTTTAGGGGATATAGGACTGTTTAGATCATTAATCTTATCCCGATTTAACTTTGTTACCTGGTATCTTTCTAGAAAATTGTCCATTTCAACCAGATTTCAACATTTTTGTTGAGTATAGGCTTTTGTCGTAGGATCTGATAATTTTTTTAGATATACTCAGTTTCTGTAGTTATGTCTCTTTTAATTTCTGATTTTGTTAATTAGGATACTCTCTCTGTACCCTCTAGTTAATTTGGCTAAGGGGTTATCAATTTGGTTGATTTTCTTAAAAAAATAAAAATAAAAATAAAAATAAACAGCTCCTGATTTGTTTGGTTCTTTGTATAGTTCTTTTTCTTTCTACTTTGTTGATTTCAGCCCTAAGTTTGATTATTTCCTGCTATCTACTCCTCTTGGATGAATTTGCTTCTTTTTGTTCTAGTGCTTTCAGATGTCCTGTCAAGCTGCTAGTGTATGCTTTCTCTAGTTTTGGAGGTATTCAGAGCTATGAGTTTTCTTCTTAGGACTGCTTTCATTGTGTCCCATTAGTTTGGGTATGTTGTGGCTTCATTTTCATTAAACTCTAAAAAGTCTTTAATTTCTTTCTTTTTTTCTTCCCTGACCAAGTTATCATTGAATAGAGTGTTGTTCAGATTCCACATGTATGTGGGATTTCTATTGTTTATATTGTTATTAAAGACCAGCCTTAGTCTGTGGTGATCGGATAGGATACATGGGATTATTTCAATCTTCTTGTATCTGTTGAGGCTTGTTTTGTGACCAATTATATGATCAGTTTTGGAGAAGGTATTGTGAGGTGTTGAGAAAATGTATATTGTTTTTGTTTTAGGATAAAATGTTCTATTGATATCTGTTAAATCCATTTGTTTCATAACTTCTGTTACTTTCACTCTATCTCTGTTAGTTTCTGTTTCCATGATAAATCCATTGCTGAGAGTAGAGTGTTGAAGTCTCCCACTATTATTGTGCGGTGCAATGTGTTCTTTGAGCTTTATTAAAGTTTTTTTTTTGAATGTGGGTGCCCTTGCACCCAGAATTTTAGAATTTAAAAAAGTATTGATTTCCTCACAGATACTTCTTGTTGTTCTAAGTGTTGGATGTTTTTCTGTGAAATCTTCATTCACATACACACCTCAAATACAGTTCTACACACTTCTTTTAGGGCTGTGTCATGTAAAAGGTTGGAAGAACTGCAGGTGGCTCAGTATAGTAAAAAAATGTGTGCATAAGAGCTGTTTGCAGTAGCCTAGTTAACATCAGATCTTCTCTTGTTCAGTGATCTCTCTTGTCTTTCATTTGTTCCCCAATGTGAAGAAGGAAACTAGTAATTTAGCTTCATCTGACCAATAGCAGAGAATATGTTTTTTAAATTACAAAATTACATATGAGCTTGTTACCATACAATGTTTCCTGATTTGGAAACTCCTACAGCTTCACATTAAAGGAGTTATATAAACTTACTTGGATAAATATAATCATCTCTGCCTGGATTCATACAGATGGAATTTAACCACAAGTGTGTGCAAATACAACTGTAGCACATGGGCTACAGATGGGTGCACAGGGACCCCACAATTTTCTTGGCAGGTTTAAGAACATAAATGGAAAGGAATTTTCTTTTCTTCTACTTAATGTCAAAATATTTTGTTGAGATATTAAAGTGGAATGGTGTCTGAGTCACCTGTGTATAAAGATATAATAGATATGGCTTTGAGTCATTTTAATGTCACCTCACTCCTGACGATGATACTGATGATACTGGTAATTGTGACTTCATCTTGAAGAAAATTTGTAACAACGTTTTTGGGCAACAAACAAACAAACAAACAAGCAACTTCCCAAACTCTTGCACCTTGTTATCCTGATGCTATTGTTACTAATGAAAGAAACGTAGGATCATAAACCTTGATTTTTTTCTGATGCTATAGTAAATTTATTTGTGAAGATTTTTGGGTTGGCAACTTCTTTGCTTGTCGCTGACATGATAAATCAGAATGTGAGCTTGTGACCCATTTTACTTGAAATAAAGGTGATTAGCAGTAACTCTCCAGCCTGTTTGGAGGTCAGGAAGCTTGCCTGCATTGGAGGGAGGATGGTATCCAACTGTGAATGACACTTAAGATGCCCATCTATTTATTGTTCCCAGAGTAGTAGTTAGGGATCACTAGTATCAGAAGCATAAATGCACTTTTATTACTTAGGGCAGGAAAGTGTGATTGGACCATTTACCTATAGCTGTAACTGAGCTACAATTTTACTGATTTCATAAGCCTCATCTTAGCCGATGATTTGACAAAATGTGTGTAGTTGCCTTTGTGTCAAAATTACATTTGTCCCTTGGAGTTGTTTGGTTCTGCCTAAGTTTCTCCTGTAGGAGAATTGGGTCTGACTTTCATCTATCAACACAGTTTAGCCATAAACCACAGTGAAACTGAAGCTGCCAGGAATCACTGATGAAAAGTCAAGTCTGCTTTAAAGAGCCAGTTTCCCAAGATTTAAAACAGTTTAGCACATCTCTAAATTAAATCATCTATATTAAGCAACTACACACAAATTTACCCAAGTCAGTAAGTTTTATTTTTAAATATTTTTTCACTTATGAGCGATCCAATATTTAGATATTCTTGAGCCTGGGCCAGTCATTCTGTGATACTGCAAAAGCTCAGCTGTCACTTTGTAACCAGTTCTTTGGCTCTTAACCAGTTCCTTGGCACACTGGTCAGAAATCCTGTGTACCTGTGATGGGTTCACCCCAGGATTCATACCAGATGCTGTCGACCTGAAGTTTCTGAATGTCACATCCTATTTCCCCACAGAGAAGAAGCAACAAACAGCTCAGCAGGTGACATAGCAGAGTTGTGAGGGTAGAACCATTGTGGGAGGAAAGGATGAGATTGGATGTGTAGGAAACTAACAGATAAAAACCCAGGTAATCCAGACTGTTCCGGTCAACATGCAAGCATACTACTGAAATATGACATGACCAGGTTGGCACCTTCATTTCTATAAGGTCTAAGGTTACACCCTGCTATTTGTTTCCACACTCTCCATCTTAGAACAGATGGAATATTCAAGGGCAGCGATGTAAACTGACTTGGCCAAAATACTCCATGCCTTCAAGGGAGGCATAGTCAGTTCAGAGAGGAAAAAGAGAAGGAAGAAATATTCATCTGAAAAGCAGGGAAGCTTTTCTTTAAAGCTTTAAGCTTGTTCAGTGTTTAGAAATTTTAAACTTGGATAAAATATTTTTTTTGTAAAAAACGCATCTTCATCCAGCTCTCTTCAGGTCTACTACCATCCCCATACCACTTTTTCTTCCCATATTGATGTGTTCTATTTTTAAACCTACTGAGTTCCATTTAATGCTTCCTGTGTGTACACAGAAATGATCTACAAATAGAGAATAAGAAAAGTGAGGTGTACAGTGCAGAGAGTACATGCATATCCCTTCTGTTTCCAAGGCTAGGAGATCACGGGTGTTGGGGGTTGGCAAGTGGGCAGGAAGACTATAGGAGCCAGGAGAAGTGAATGTCTGCAGAGAAACAGTACATGCCAGAAATGACAGGAAAGTGTTTCACTGGGTTATTTCTGGAGGTTCTATTGCTCTCAGTGGAGGAACAATGACAGTCCATTGGGACCTGGTAAGAAGGGAGCTGGAAAACAAACAGCTTCTGCACAATGATCTTCTTTGGCCTTGCCTTTGTCAAATCCATGTCTGAGCCACAGAAGAAGCCATTCTGGCTCAGACCCATAGAGGTTTCTTTGCAATAAAGCAGGCTGGAGAATGGTGGGACCTGATCTGGGCCAGCAACAATTCTGCTTACAAATTTTCCTCCTGCAACTGGGTTGGTAAGGCTCCAACTAAAGTAGCTAAGACTTAGGAGGAAGGGTTTTCTTGCTTTAGGAATAGCATTTAATAGCACACAACCTAAAAGGCACACTGGAGAATCACTTACTGACTATTGATTTCCATGCAATATTTGAAGATATTAATAAACAACACTAGAATAAGAATTTATAAAAAAATTAATTATAAGGGTATGAATATAACTAATGTTTTGAGAATGGACAGGTGAAAGAAATTCTAATGGTAACTAGGTCACTAAGAAATTCAGATGGTTTTTGTCATAACAATCTGTGAATTCTAGGTCTTGGGGATGGCTGTGGTACAAAGATTTTCATGAAAGAAAGAAAGAAAGAAAGAAAGAAAGAAAGAAAGAAAGAAAGAAAGAAAGAAAGAAAGAAAGAAAGAAAGAAAGAAAGAAAGAAATTAGCCAGGTTTGGTGACACGCACCTTTAATCCCAGCACTCGGGAGGTAGAGGCAGGCAGATTTCTGAGTTCGAGGCCAGCCTGGTCTACAAAGTGATTTCTGGAACAGCCAGGGCTATACAGAGAAACTCTGTCTAAAAAAAAAAAAACAAAAAAACAAAACAAAAAAACAACAACAAAAAAGATTTTCATAGAATGAGTTTGGATCATCAGAAACCACATAAATTCTAGATTACCATGGCAGTTTTCCTGCTGATGCAGTGTGAGAAGCGAGAGACAGGGGTCCTAGAGCAAGCTAGCTAGTGAATCCATCCAGGTCCTTGGTTTCTGCTTTTGCTTGAGAGACCTTGCTTCAAGGAATAAGGTGGATGATTCTACATATCTACCACAGACCTCTACCTGTGCTGACACACACACATACTGACACAGAAGCCGGTTTACCATTGACTTAAAAGTGAATATCACATACATGCACACACACACACATGCACACATGTGAATCCTGACAGAAGCATTGCTACTAAAGCTCTATGTAACATACTTATCCAGTGTGCACTATGATGATCAGAGGACCAACTTTCAGTAGTTGCTAAATGTGTTGACGCTCTGTGATCATTAGGACTTTCTTGATGAGACATTTATGCTATCAAGAATGCAAATTATACCCTTAGTGTAATCTTCTCTTGAAATCCCTTCACAAGCCTTTAAAAGAGTAACACTGGTTCTTTATTGTAGACTTTCTAAAAGAGGGAGAAGTAAGATTTCTTAGATAATTGCAGTAAAACTCTCTGATCACTGACAGTCTGTTAGCACCGAGCAGGTCTGGGAAGCTCAGTACAAATGAATGACTCCATCATTGACCCAACATGTCAATGTGTGCTGAGAACCAGGCTTTTAAAAATCAAGTCAAGTCATTAAAAAAAAAAAAGTTCATGTTTGAAACAAGGAATGCAAACGTTACTATCAGAAATTGGTTCTCAGCATACGGTTTTCCACTGAGGCTGGGTGCAATCCTCGTTAAAGGTCTTGGGGACAAGATGAGGGTCAGCAGTGGCTGCATTGTTCACAAGCACATTCAGAAAGGTACACTGTTATTAACTGCGTTTGCTGAACCAGAATAAACCTGCCACTTTTATCAATAACATAATGTGTACTGAAGGCTGATTCTGAATTTTGCTTATGTGAGTCTTGTGCACCTGTGAGCAATGGAGAAAAGAAAAATAAATCAAGAATGACAGCATCATTTTTCAGAGCAGTGTATGGTCTGATGATGCTGTAAGCCACACACCCCCACTAAGGTAAATGTAGCAGAGAGCAGGTAATGGAATATACCTTCAGGTTCAACTGCACTCAGCCTCTAGAGTGTCTGTTTGCAGCACTCCAGAGAAGAAGTGGAATCCCTGAAAGGTGGCCATCCTGCAATCACAGAAACAGGCTCTTCAGCCTTCATCTCCAGTCCTGGCCGTGTGGGATGAAAGCTGAATGGCAGGTAACACACATTTCAGAGGAAAATACCGGTTACAGTCATCACAAAGAGAAAATGAGATCGTAGCCAGAAGGGGAGAGAAGCAGTTTGATTACATGCCAGTCTACTTGAAGAAACTCTGCTGCCTCTCTAATCTTGATTGGACCTAAACAATAAGATCTACAGTTGGTTCATAGTTGTTTATAGCAGCCATGCACCAGACTGATGTTTTTGTAAAGGCAGAGACTGCCTCTTCAGGGTTCTTCACAGCATCTTGCAGTGAATCTGGAGAAAAGCCATTTGCTAACTGTGCGTGGCTGAACACCTCGTACAGCAGAATTTATATTCTTATGACCAGAGAAAAGGGTCAACCACTGGTAGCAAAAAAAGATCTGATTTGGGGGAGGAGGATATGACCTCTTCACTTACTGGGACATGTTCTAAAAGATCTAGAAGATGTTAGCATGACCCAGATCAACAATCCTTTCTGGGTTAATGCTGAGACTCCAAGGGGGCTTGCTAATGAGCCGTCAAAGAAGAACAGTTAAAGCTGACATCAGGAGGGCTGTGAGGGCTGTTGACCAAAGAAGCTTGCAAGATAGTATCACAGCTAATTTTTTTTCTATTTGTTTTGTTTGTTTGTTTGTTTGTTTATTCATCCACCTTACATTTCAGTTGTAGCAGCCCTCTGTTCTCTCCTTCCAGTCCCACCCTCCTACCCCATTTTTCCCATCCCCCTCTCCTTCTCTAAGCGTGCGAACCCACCCTGGCACCTCATGTCACATTAGGAATAAGCTCATCCTCTCCCAATGAGTCCAGACAAGGCAGTCCAACTAGTGGAAAGGAATCCAAAGGCATACAGCACAGTATGAGTCAGATAAAGACTCACTCTAACTGTTGGGGACCCACAGGGAGACCAAACTGAACATTTTTACATATGTGCAAGGGGCCTAGGTCTAAACCATGCATGTTCTTTGGTTGCTTGCCCAGGCTCTGTGAGTCATCAAGGACCCATGTTAGTTGGCTCTGTAGGTCTTCTTGTGGAGCCCTTGAACTCTCAGGCTCCCTCAATCTTTCTCCCACCTCTTCCACAAGACTTTTTGAGCTCTGAGCTTTGTGCAGTGTTTGACTGTAGGTTTCCATCAGCTACTGGATGATGCCTCTCTGATGCTAGGCTACTGTCTACAAGCATAGCAGAGATTCATTAGTAGTAACAGGTGTTGGTTCTCTCCCATGAAGTGGGTCTTAAGTTGGGCCCGTTATTGATTGGTTGGCTGTTCTCTCAATCTCTGCTCCATCTTTATCCCTGCACATCTTTTAAGCAGAAAAAATTTTGAGTCAAAGGTTTGTAGGTAGATTTGTGTCTTCTTTTCTGCACTGGAGTCCTACTTGGCTATAGGAGATGGCCACTTTGCTAACATATCCCACTGCTAGGAGTATTGTATAGGGTCACTTGCATATCCTCACAGGATCCTTTCCTATAACGTGGTCTCTGACTTGTCCCAGTTATGGCCCCCACATACTCATTTCCCTTATTTCTTTCAGCCCCCCCCCCCAATCCCTGCTCTTCTCTCAAATGGCAGCACATGCTTCAGAGGATGTGGAACAAGGAGACTCTTCTCTGTAGCTGGTGGGAATGTAAACTTGTATAAGCACATGGAAATCAAGACTCAGCTATACCATTCCTGGGCTTCTAACCAAAAGATGCTTCACCATACAATAAGGGTACTTGCTTAAATGTAGTCATGGAAACTATATTTATAATGGGCAAAAGCTGGAAACAACCTTGATGTCCTTCAACCAAAGACTGCATAAATAAAATGTGGTATATCTACACAATGGAATACTATTTGGCTACTAACAACAAACAAACAAACAAACAAAACAAACAAACAAACAAACAAACAAAAGAATATCATGAATTTGAAGGCAAATGCATGGAACTAGAAAATAACATCCTATGGGGTAACCCAGCACCAGAAAGACACACATGGTATAAGCTCATATATAAGTGAACATTAACCATAAAGTACAGGATAACAATGCTACAATTCACAGACCCAATGGAGCTAATCAATAAGGAGAGCCCAAGAGAAGATTCTTGAATTTCACACAGAAGGGGAAATAAAATAGTCATCCCTGGTGGACAGAGAGAAGAAATTGGGTGGGAGAGAATGCTGGGAGGAAAACTAAGGTGTAAACAGCTTTTATAAGTCCTTAAATGGGGAAGTGAACAACCTGACCATAAAGAGAATCAAACAATACAAGAACAGCACATTCCTAGCAGCTGATGCTCCTCCTTTTGCAAGTTACATGTTGGAAACTGTAAGCAGAACATTTTGTATATCAAGGTTTTCAACTTTTGGCCACAATTTACAGTGAAACTCTCAAGTTCCAGGTCTACCAGAGCCCTGAAGTCAGTACATTTCTGGCCTTGACAAGTGGGATCATGGTAGAGAACAGAAGCTCAGTATGCCTTGTTTCAATCCATAAGTCCCTGAAGGGTCACTGGCCCTATCCAGCCTTTCCCACTATCACAGGCTTGTTGGGAAAACAGACTCTTACACTTAGAGCCCACTCTGCTAGGAAGTGAGTCTACTCTACCTTATTCATAATTATTGAAAATATCAAGCATGGTATCAGTCCTTGGCTGATAGCAGGTTTGAGATGTCATGTGACATCTGTAGACAGCCTAGCCTTCCTGAAAGCAGAACCAGCATATCTTAGAACTGGGTTGTCAAAGAATGAAAGAATTGACATGGACTTTGGGGGTTGGGGGGGAGGACGAGCAATCTTGTCAATCTTCATAAATGTCAAGTCCTCCCTTGTAGTGTTTTTCTTTGTTTTTAATCTTTTGTTTTAATGCTGACACTCCAGACTGAATCCTCAATTTGTGCACATGATGATTCCAACAGTGTTTTTGCCTTGGAAGTGACTAAACATATAAAAACATGTCAGCACATTCCACCAGATTAACCAGAACAACAAATGATTTGAAAGTGTTAGACACAGCATGAAAACAATTGTAGAATATTAATATAATCAATGAGTTTTTCCAATTTACCAAACAGCTCAAGAATATTATGCACAAAATGAAGGCACCTGGCAGGGAAAGTGTGAAGGTTGTGAGAAACTAGATGATTCTGTCAGCACTACGGTGCCCACCAATACATTCTTGGAGGCCGTTGAGTGGAGTTCTCTGAGAATGTGATCAAGATATATTGATAGATAGATAGATGATAGATAGATAGATAGATAGATAGATAGATAGATAGATAGTGTGCTGGCTAGTTCTTTGTCACTTGGACTCAACTAGAGTTGCCTACGAGGAGAAAACCCCAACTGAGGAAATTGGGCTTTTAACAGAGAATCTCATAGAACAGATTCTAAAGTGACAATGTATAGAGGAGCGTCCAGTCCATTATGAGTGGATACAACTTTGGAATGATGGGTTCTATAAGAAAGCCGACTAAGAAAGCCTTGAGGAGCAAGCCAGTAAGCAGCAGCCCTCCATGGCTATTGCATCAGCTCCTGTCTCCAGTTTCCCAGCTTTTGATTTCTTGCATTACCTTCTGTCTGTCCATGTGATTCAAGATAAACAAGTCAAATAGACCCCCTTCTCTTCAAGTTGCTTCTGATATGTTGTTTCATCGCAGAAATAGAACCCTAAGACATCCTCCCTCAAAAAAAAGAAAAAAAAAAAAACTAATGTTTACATTGAACGTAAAAAGTAGGGAAGAAAATGTTTCTGGAGATTAATGTCTTGGCTTATAAACATTGGTCCAATTTTATTTTAGCATTGCAAATAACCAATTAGCATTTACAGAAAAAATTGCAAAATGACTGGAAAATCATTCACTTAGCATTTGCCATGAAAAACTCCCTTGGAGGTATCAGTCCCTCCAAAATAGATCAACCTTTAATAAAACCACCAGTGATGTTGCCCTCTCTAAAGCCCCCACATGCCACATGGAGTTCATTTGTTTGAAGTGTGAGAGATTTTTCAAAACATTATTGTAAAAATAGCATAAATCTGTAGGTTTTTAAAAACATTTAATCCAAATGCTTAAATTTATATTAATAGATGATGACCATAAAATTATTAGACTTTTATGATTAAGTGAAGTAGGAAATTTTAAAGCACTATTAGGTTGGTTTTTATTGCATATAATGAGAATCTTCCAGATGGTGGAGAAATCATTAAAAATTAATTTCATAAGCACTGGCCTTGTCTTAAAGTGTCCTGAACTGATAAGCTTTCTTACTCTTCTAAAATTGCCACAGCTCATTGATGAAGCAAAGTGGCTGGCTTTTTAAAATTGATAATCCTATTATAATTATTAAAGTGTATCACATTCAGTTTGCGTAATGTATTTAAAGTGAATCACTACCCCTCAGAGAAAAATTATGCAATAGCACAGTGATTTCCAAATGTTTTGAGTATTACGACCTCATTCAAATATAAACCATTGTTACAAACTCGTAATATTGTAATGCTTCACATGTTTGATGATTGGAACAGCATGACTAAAAGATACTGTGAGTTATAAGTGTTTACTAATTGAATAACATTTTCCGCACTTTTGTTCATTTGAACAGCATCACTGTGAACAGCATAATGCATTTTGTGTATATTATTGTGCAAGTGTGCAATAGTTCACCTGTCCTTTAAGGGTGTGTGAATTTTGGTGAGTCATTTGTCTAGAATCTATTTGAGATTATTGTAAACAAAAACAAACAAACAAACAAGATTATGTTATATTCTGTAACAGAATAAACCTAAACATTTTAACCACTCTCTGCTGAATACTTGTCTATCTTCTTTTGTATCAGATGAGAGTAAGGAAGAAATCTCTCAGGCCACTCAGGTGATATCACAGACTAGGGCAATCGCACAGACTCATACTCACGTTTTCTCAATAAGTGTGTCCCTAAAGCAGACAACCAATGACACAGTCTGATGAGACAAAACACAAGTATGGTATTTTTAGATTTAATCATATGTTGGATTGGGCTCTTTTCTTTTCCTTTTTATGTAGCAAACTTTTATTTAACTCTTATGTAACTCAAGATTTATAAAAATCCAATATAATTGAAAAATTGGGTTCTCCCTCTAAAGCCTCCAGTATCCAAAGCTTGAACAGTTAATTTAAAATAAGCAAAACAAAATAGCCACATATCATTATTCTACATGCTATTCTTTTTTTATTTTAAAAGTTTCCAACTTCTTTATTATTACAATTATAATGTGATTATATTTCTCTTTCCCTTTTCTCCTTCAAAACCCTCCCATATAACAATCCTTTCCTTCAAATTCATGGCCTTTTTCCCCATTAATTGTTACTGCATATTTTCCTAAATATAACATGTTCTGAGTGACACTTGTATGTATGTTTTTTAGAGTTGATCATGTGGTATTGGATAATATATCTGTGTGTTTGGCTGGTTGATTAATTTGTTTATTTGTTTGTTGTAATGGTCTCTACATACTATAAAAAGAAATTTCCTTGATAAGGAGTGGAAACTACACTTATTTGTGAATATAAGGACAAATATTTAGATTGTTGTTAGAGATTATGCTTGTTTAGAAAAATAGCCTTTATGGGTTCTATTCCAATATCCACGATGACTTCTGTAGCACAAAGTACTTAGCTAAGTTGTTAGGTGGATCTTAATTACAATTAGAGATCTGTTGGTTATTGCCAAAGCATGTGTGTCACTACTAGACTCTTAGGGTTATAGTGTCATGCTGGTACATTCTGGTACTGTAAAAGCTAGTCCTTAGCGGAAAGGAATTCAGGTCAGTTACACTCACAGGTCTCTGGACTTTGTTTCTGAAGTGGATGACAGTTTAACTAATAGGAATTTAATAAAGACCATCTAACAAAAACATCAATGCACAGGATGAAAAGCCAGCATGTTGACCTTGATGCCCAAGAGAATTCCAAACACAGTGCCTATTGCTTTTGCCTTTATTCCATAAGTGGAATGTAAGCCTTTATTTGAATTCTTTTGTATTTATTTTAAAAAATGCAAGCCCATGCTTTGTTTTATTTTTATTTTATTTTGTATTACTTATTTTATTTTATTTTCTTAAATTTCAAATGTTATTCCCCTTCTGGGTTTCCCCTCTGCAAAGCCCCTATCACATCACCTCTCCCCACTTTCTCTATGAGAATGTTTACTCACCTACCAACCCACTCCCACCTCACCACTCTAGCATTCCCCTACACTGGTGCATCCAGCCTCCACAATATCAAGGACCTCTCCTCCCATTGATGCTAGATAAGGCAATCCTCTGTTACATATGCAGCTGGGGCCTTGCTTCCCTCCATGTGTACTCTTTGGTTGGTGGTTTATTTGCTGGGAGCTCTGGGGGGTCCGGTTAGTTGATATAGTTGTTCTTCCTATGGAGTTGCAATCCACTGCAGCTCCTTCAGTCCTTCCCCTAACTCTTCCACTGGGGTCCCTGTGCTCAGTCCGATGGTTGGCAGCAAGCATCCACATCTGTATTGGTCAGGCTCTAGCAGAGTTTCTTAGAGGACAGCTATACTTGGCTCCTGTCAGCAAGTGCTTCTTGACATCTACAATAGTGTCTGGGTTTGGTGTCTGCAGGTGGGATAGATCCGTAAGTGGGGCCATATCTGGATGGCCTTTCCTTGATTTTCTGCTTCACTCTTTGTCCCTGCATTTCCTTTGTTTATATAGACAATTTTGCTAAGCTATTTTATAGCAGAGAGGCACCTGCAAGTTTGGGGATTATAGAGCTCCTTTCTATTTCATGAAAGAAAGGAAGAAAGAGAGAGAGAGAGAGAGAGAGAGAGAGAGAGAGGGAGGGCGGGAGGGAGGGAGGGAGGGAGGGAGGGAGGGAGGGAGGAAGGAAGGAAGGAAGGAAGGAAGGAAGGAAGGAAGGAAGGAAGGAAGGAAGGAAGGAAGAAACTATCACCTTGAGCCCTAAGAAGGGTGGCCACACAGCATCATTCAGGAGATTTCAATAGAGGTTAACACGGTTACCTACAACATCACATAGAAGCCCTTCCTAGGCCTATTATAGTTATACAATTCTGAGACTGACTAGAAGGGAAAAATTTAAGTGTTTTGTGATCTGAATTATAAATATTTATTCTAAAACATTGTGGGGGAATTTTTGAAGGCAGTTTTTAAATGTATGCTAAATAAATTCCTTTGCAGCCGAATTGGCATAAAGCTAACTTCCATTTTTTGGTCAGTGTTACTCAAGAAGAGAATTAAATTGAAACTGATATTTACAGTGGTGATTGTTTATCTTCCTATTATTTGTTTTATTTTTCCTTGTTACAAATGGTCATTAGAGAGCAATGATAGTCACTAACAGTACTGATTTATCCCTCCTCTGAATACAAATTCTATAAACAAACCTACTGATATCTGTCTTGGTTATTTATTGAATTTCATTCAACAAATGCTCGTTGTTTGCTTGTATTTATTTATTTATTTATTTATTTATTTATTCATTTGATCACTTTTGCACCAACAGTGTGAGAAGAGTTAGTAGAAGATAACTCTAGTGCATCACAACTAAGGAGCATACTCAAATTATGATTCTAGCAATACATTGAAAGACAAGGGAATCTATGAGAGTAATAAATGTTTATCTTTGATTCATGTCTCTCAACGGCATAATAATTTAACATATTACAAATCAAAGTGCATAAGGAATGGCATATTGGTCACTCTAGTGTAGTTATTCTTTATTTAGCAAACTTGTTTTCAAAGCTAACTTTTCAGTAGCTAGATCAGGAAACCATGTGGGTTAGGAGAATCTACTCTTTTCTATTCTGCCTTCACAGTTTTCCTTTCTGCTTAATAAATTTTGTATTTGTTTTATACAATAAATAAATTGAATTTCAAGCCTTTACACATAGCATTTATCAAATATAATTTATTTAAAACCATATGTATTCTGGGTTTAGTGGTCAACACACACACACACACACACACATATATACATATATGTATATATATATGTATGTGTATATGTATATGTATATGTATATGTATATATATATATGTGTGTGTGTGTGTGTGTGTGTGTGTGTGTGTGTATGTCCCCAAATATTCTAAAATTGACTATGCACTATCAGAAGCTAGTGCTTTAGGTCCAGAAAACTAGAATTAGAAGTGTAGGCCATCACAACGTGTTTTAAAACTATAAATTATGTAAAAAATGTGTTTTAAACTACAAAATTATAGTTTAAAAATTGTAATTTTTATCAATTGACAAAATTAGATAAGTAATTACTAATTTAGATAGCTAGATATAGTATAGTAATTCTCAAGGTATTTGTGAATAAATTGCAAATTTAAAAGTATTTGTGACACAATTACAAATAAAATTATAGATCTAAGCATTTTCTACAAATTTGTATGTAGAGAAAACGAATAGAGAAGTGAGGTGGGTCTAGGTTAGGTTGATATATGTTAATGTTAAGGATGACCAGACAGAATTGCTTGTTGGTATAATGTTGATTCCACCTCGTTACACACTAAGCATTACCTGTAGCAGAATGAAAACGAAGGTCAGAATGATACAGAAGAATGAAAGAAGACACAATATTGATGAATGAATAGAACAGGTGTTGGAGAATTATATCACAACTCTACTAAAAATTCAAAATATTCTTAGCTATGATCCATGAAGTTGGCTTTTGTTATATATCAACCTTGTTTACAATAAACCAGAAAAATAGAAACAAACTAAATCAAGGTTTTCTTGAAAACACTTAACATTCAGAGGATGACTCTTTTGGATTGTTTATGTCAGTATAAGTTTTCCCTGACCATTTTAATAAAATATGAAGAAGTGCATATACCTCAAAAGAGAAACTTTTATCAAAGTTTTCTGAGTAAGTAATGAATGCTCAAATTATATATATATAACATAAGCTGAAACACTCTGAGAAAAGGTGGGAATTATTTCTGCCAGACTTGTATTTCAGGCTTAGGGCAATTCTATTTTGTTAAACAAGAGAATGGATATGTAAAATTAGTTCTTAAAACAGATGTTGAGTAATTCAGATGTACTTCATTTTAGAAGCAAGATCAGACAGGAATGTGATCTTGAAAGGAAAGGCAGCTGGAATTAGTTTGAGTGACAAAAGTTGCCAGTGGTCTTTTGTGATTGGGTTACCTCACTCAGGATGATATCCTCCAGATCCATACATTTGCCTAAGAATTCCATAAATTCATTGTTTTTCATTGATGAGTAGTACTCCATTGTGTAAATATACCACATTTTCTGCATCCATTCCTCTGTTGAGTGACATCTGGGTTCTTTCCAGCTTCTGGCTATAATAAATAAAGATGCTATGAACATAGTGGAACATGTGTCCTTATTACAAGTTGGAACATCTTCTGGATATATGCCCAGGAGAGGTATTGCGGGATCCTCTGGTAGTACTATGTCCAATCTTCTCAGGAACCACCAGACTGATTTGCAGAGTGGTTGTACCAGCTTGCAATCCCACCAAAAATGGAGGAGTGTTCCTCTTTCTCCACATCCTTGCCAGCATCTGCTGTCACCTGAATTTTTGACCTTAGCCTTTCTGACACGCATGATATGCACTCACTGATAAGTGGATATTCGCCCAGAAACTTAAAATACCCAAGATACAATTTGCAAAACACATGAAACTCAAAAAGAAGGAAGACCAAAGTGTGGATACATTGTTCCTTTTTAGAATGGGGAACAAAATACCCATAGAAGGAGTAACAGAGACAAAATTCGGGTCTGAGACAGAAGAAGGACCATCCAGAGACTGCCCCACCTGGTGATCCATCCCATAAACAACCACCAAATCCAGACACTATTGCATATGCCAGAAGATTTTGCTGATAGGACCCTGATATAGCTATCTCTTGTGAGGCTATGCTAGTGCCTGACAAGTACAGAAGTGGATACTCACAGTCATCTATTCGATGGAACACAGGGCACCTAATTAAGGAGCTAGAGAAAGTGCCCAAGGAGCTAAAGGGGTCTGAAACCATACAGGAGGAACAACAATATGAACTAATCAGTACCCTGCAGAGCTGTGTCTCTAGTTGCATATGTAAGTAGAGGATGGCCTAGTAGGCCGTCAATGGAAGGAGAGGCCCTTGGTCTTGTGAAGATCATATGCCCCAGTACAGGGGAATGCCAGGGCTAGGAAGTGGGAGTGGGTGGGTTGAGGAGCAGGGCAAGAGGAGGGTATGGGGGACTTTCGGGATAGCATTTGAAGTGTAAATGAAGAAAATATCTAAAAAAAAGTTGCAAGTGGGTTGGTTGAATGACATGTCCACCCAGTAGAGTTTTAAGAGTCAATATTTTCAAGAGCCAGGATAATTATTCAGTTCCAAATTCTGGTCTAAAAATTTAAAGTCAGTGACTAGGATTTGCATATTTTGATATTAATAATTTAATTCAGAGTTTCTCATTTTAGGTTTGGATATAGCCAAATATCTACAAAGAACTGGAAGGATTAGTACTGTAATACTCAAAATAATACTTAGCATTGACACCTATGAAACATTTAGCTGTATCTCAAAGACAATATTTTAATAGTACTGTTTATTAAGAAGATATTGTTGAGATGTGTATCTATATTTCCAGGGGTATATATGGCAATAGTGTAATTACCCAGGATTTTGTTGAGTCCTATGATAATTGGCATATGGTGCTATATAACTTGATGACTGTAATTAAGTCCATTGACAAAAGACTTTGTCTTTTAATGACCATCAGTGTCTATTGAATAGAGGGTAAAGTAAAGGTTCGTTAAGCCATGTTCATTAGTTAAAAAAATGTTTTCAAGTAGTAGATGTACTATGAAGTGAAATGCATATTATTAAGATATGATTTGTTGTCTGCTGTTTTGTACACTGACAATTCAGGTTAAAGTATTTGAAGTGTTTTAAGAAATTTGCAAAAAACATTTATTTTCCACTTATATAACATTCTGAGATTCCAAGGTGTGAGAACAGGGAAAAGAGCACAGGAAGTTTGGCTTTTCTTACATCAAAATAGCCTTTTGTGTAGTTCATGTAAAGTATTTGAAAGGAAAAGCAAATTAGAAAAGAAAGAAATAATGTAGGTGGTACAATTAGGCAAATAATCTGCAGGCCACTGCATTTGTTCATAGAAAATAGTTATCCCTAAAGCTCTCAAGAAAAAGGCTTAGAGATATATATGGTGAAATATGGGAAGGCCAGAAAAAAGTCTGTGTATGTGTTTGTGTGTGTGTGTGTGTGTGTGTGTGTGTGTGTGTGTGTGTGTGTATAACACAAAGGCATTTAAAATATAAAATATAGTAAATTTGAGATTTTAATTATAGATAACCTCGCTGGTGACATTATTAAGCTCAAAAATAAGAACAATGGCATTTGCATAGTAGTGTTTTGTAAAGGTATCTTCAACAATGTATGAGTATATATGTATATTCATAGAAGCAGTTGCCCTTTTAAAAATGTTGCATCTTGAAAATCAACTAAGTATACATAAAGGCATTAGAAAAAATCTTTGGATTATTAGAAAGAAAAAAAAAACTCACACACATGCACACACACACACGCACATACACACACACACATTTTATTTTGAACCCTACTGAGTCTATGTTAATCAAATGATATGTATTATCCACAGCTATAGCCTCTCATGTTTCATAGTTTCTAGCCTTCTCCAGCACTCATGGTTCATCTGTTTTGTGTACTGACCATTTGGGACATTTCTCTAGAGAATATAGCATGACAATTATTTACACTTTAGTTGGAGTAGATGGCTTAGAGATGGTTAGATGATTTAAAGAACCAATTTAAAAGAGTGTAATAGATAAGAATTACATTTAATGGCATTTTAAGTATGGACTTGCCTGAGGTCCTGGAATTAACACTTTCCATTATTTGATGGGAAGGATGCTTACAATGTTTTCAACATTTATTGTATTGTACTGTGTATCCATTCTTCTTTATAAACATGAGAAATTTCACATGAGTACAAGGCATTTGGATTATATCTATATAACTTTTCTCAAATTAATGTCCTCTTCCTCTGTTTCATCTGAAATGTGTTCAATCCAACTGGTCCTTCCCTATACAGATGAGTATAAGGCCGAGTACTGGAGAATTGAGTCTCTATCAGTGGTCATATCCATGATGAAAACTGACTTTCCTTCCCTAAGTAACATGACTGCCTATATCCCGTGTGAGTAGGGTTTTCTGAGCCTGTTGCACACTACTGAAATGTTGCCTGTTTTGATTTTGCACAAGTCTTATGCAAGCAACCAAACCTGTTAAAAGTCCTGAGTGTAACCTACTTGTCATGTCCAATTGTAAGCCATCCTCCTGGTACTTTGACTTTTACAGTCTTTCTACCTATTTTTAATGCATGTTTATTGTTGAGAGACATTCTTGTGTGTAGATATGCAACATTATATTTATCATTTTTTAGTTGATGAATATTTGGTTGTTTCTACCTTCTGGCTTTGGAATAATGCTAATAACCAATACTTTTATTTTCCAGTGTGTATATGCTTTTCTTTCTTTTGGATATACACCCAGAATAGAATGGTTCATCTGTTTTGTGTACTGACCATTTGGGACATTTCTCTAGAGAATATAGCATGACAATTATTTACACTTTAGTTGGAGTAGATGGCTTAGAGATGGTTAGATGATTTAAAGAACCAATTTAAAAGAGTGATTGGATTACATAATTTTTGAGCTATTCTCAGATTATTTTGAAATCAACTGCCCTGCTTTAAATTTCTGCCTGTAATTTGTGAAATATAACTTCTTTATTTTCTTACTCAAACTTATCTTCTTCCTTTTAAAAAACTGTGCTGCAATACTAATTATCACATGCCTTTTCCTTGTTGCCTGGGATTCTCTCTTCTAAATACTAATGGCAACTTCTTGTCATATGCACAACAGCTACTTGTGAATCTACTTGAGAAACATGTTTAGAGCCCTTGTCTATTTCTGAATTGGATCATTTGTCATTATAAAAATCAAGATGTAATATATATATATATATATATATATATATTTATATATATTCATTCTCAATGCAAGTCCCATATTGGGTACATGATTTGAAACTATTTCTTGATGGCATTCTTTGTGGCCAAATGTGTTCCTGATGAAGTCTAATTTATTCATTGTTTCCTTTTATTGTTTGTGCATTTTGCAATAAAGTTGTGCGAGATAGATACATTGAAAAATAGAACAAGCTTTAGTATATTACTTTATTTTTCCATTAGTTTACAAAGTAGCAAGTTTCCTTATGACATTTTTAATACATACTCTGTCTTGGTCAACCCTAGCTGTATCTAAGTCCCCCATCATTCATACTTCTGTATCCACAAACATCTCTATCAAGTATCTGGTATTAAAATAAAAAGCATGATGTTGAAAATAACAGATTTGTGTTAAATAAAGACATTTTTGAGTTTCTAGACTGTAATATCAGCTGGGGAAAATAGTTTTTCAAATGTCAATCTGGGGACACAAAATAAAACAAATATGCAAGCTTTTCCTCAAATAATACCAGAAGCATTTCTGATGTAGAGAAATATGAAGAAGGAAACACGCATACTGACATGTGTATGTTCAAGCAAGTAGACACAAACACACACACACAAACACACACACATACTTATTTACGTCATATAGGACAGTCTTGTCTTTTTATTTATATTTCTATGTTGAATATTTGATTTTTAGTTATTCTGAGAATTATTATTTTTAAGATCCTGTCTTACATATTGTATTAACATGTAATTTCCATTTATGGTCAATTTTGAGAGATCATTTTGTAGATCTAGATTATGTAACCCTAATTTTTACCTTCGGATCATAAACTGCACTGAAAATTATCATAATTACATAACTTTCAGTCTAAAACTGATTTTAACTCTAAATCTAACCCTGTAAAGTGATTAGTGTCTATTTTATCAAGAGGGAACTAAAGTAATTTTGTTCATGAAGTAGCAACTGTCACACAGCCACCAACATTTGTATATATTTCCTAATAGATCTTATTTAGGAAGAATTATAGCTGACTAATGAAATTGAATTTTCAAAGAGGGTGTCACAAAATCAGATATCATTTTTATAGGTAATGAGAAAAGTTAAGTTACTGTATATCCTGGAACAATTGAGTGATTGTTATTCGGTGTCTGGAAAGATCAGTACAAAGTGGAGTTCTGTGCTTTTGAGACCCTGTATTTCCTAACTTAATTTGATGCAGAACCTTTTAGTTTTGACTATACATTACACTATTTTTAAATTTGGTCATAAGAATATAAGATAAGTTTTAAGAATTCATATATTTCCTGAGAACCATGTTATAAAATACTCTCATCATTTCAATTTTAAAAATTAATATATGCAAAATTTTGTATGACATGTTTTGATCATATTATTATTATTCCACAATCAACACTTTCCTACATACAGAATTGTATGAACTCCTGTAAACCAAGGAAGTTCAATTTGTGCTTCCTACATGTTATAGGATATGTGGCTTTCCACTAGAACATGACCAATTTATTTGAGAATTCTCCTCTTAAATAAGGACTTTCTCTCTGCCCCTTACAGAAGGTAGAATTTTACAAACTAGTTCTATGGCTCTAGTTAGAGGTGAATATTCATGTGGACCTCTTCATTCCTTTCTGTGACTTTTGTTGCTTGAGTCACTGGGGTAAGTTTAAAAGAATCAAATATATATATGCTATCATATTCCTGAAATAATACACTTTAAAAGGTATATACCTGGAAATAAATCATTTAGCAACTGGGCAGAGCTGGAAGTGCTTTGGTTCATCTGCTCATGATATTTATTGTATTTTGGCACTTTCTACATATTTACCAAAGCTATGTAAAAGAAAGCAAGATTCTTATTTCTAGGACAAAAACAGATGGTACTCCAGCAGGTAATAATTTAATTAAGTGGCTCCTAAAGATTGAACAAATCTCTCCACAGAAAAGAAAACACTTTTACATTTCTTAATAGGGAAAAAAATAAATACATTTTGACATTTGTTAGTGCAGTAAAATTAGGGTTTAGTAATATCCTACTTTAGCAAAATTTTCTCCCATTATTTTCTTCTTTCCAAATTGGAAATATATTTGTCATAATTAATATTGTTATTGGTGAACTCTCATTAGTATATATTTCAGTATATTAGTATATATATTGGTATATATTTCAAATAGAGGCACCCAATAAGGTTAAATTCAAATATGCTCAGAAAACAACTAATGAAAATCTAATTGGGGTCACAATGCACTCTCAATGATAGGTAAATAGAAACAAAAAACTGTGAATATGGAACATTTTGTCTAATATTATGTGTAGCCTATTTGAAGTTAAAGCCATGACACTGTTTTAAAGCCACCATAATGCATGGATTAAAAGTTTCAGTATTGGTAAGAAAAATCATATTTTGTAGCTGAACAGAGTAACCATTGTGCCCTTGAGTTTACAGCAGAAGATAGTATGAATTGCTTCACTGTCACTTCTGAACTGTGGCTTCAGTCCAGGAAATCAATCTTTATGATATTCTTTTCTGAGCCTATACAAACGCAGTCAAATACAGAAAATGATTGTAGTTACTGAGTCACAATACTAATCTGTTGTATCAGTTTCAATCACTTAAGAGAACCCTTAAGGCATAAAATCCAATTTCATTCACCTCTATCCTGATTATATCCTTGTTGGAGGCCAGCAGCCACTGTTGTCTGCCTCTCTCTGCTTCTCAGCAGCCAACCTGTCTCTTTGCACAGCTGGGGCTCCAAGTGCCTCTGAGTCCAAACATTTTGTATCATTCTGAACTGAGGGAAGAAATCCCCTCGTGGCTGGGGCAAAATCTGTAGTTTGCTAAGAAAGCAATTCTCCCCAAACTCTTAATCTAAGATTATGGCATGTGTGTATTCCATCTCAGAATCTCTAAATATGTATTTTTTTTCTTGCTTACCACATTGGTGCCATCTATACTGGTGATTTAGTAAAACTACTTTATATTCACAGCAGGACATGCTTCTAGGCACCAGCACAGCTTTGCAAATGAAAAACACACATGCAGGCTTAATTTATATATGCCTTGATTATCTCAATGGCTGGCCATTTTTAATATGCTTTTGTGAAGCAAAATAAGACAAAACATTAGAACGAATCCTCAACAACCAGGTCTGAAATGTACGTGCTGTTGGCAACATCACAGTGCTTTTTAAAAACAAGCTAGTACAACCACTCTGGAAATCAGTCTGGCGGTTCCTCAGAAAATTGGACATGGTACTACAAGAGGATCCAGCAATACCTCTCCTGGGCATATATCCAGAAGATGTTCCAACCGGTAAGAAGGGCACATGCTCCACTATGTTCATAGCAGTCTTATTTATAACAGCCAGAAGCTGGAAAGAACCCAGATGCCCCTCAACAGAGGAATGGATACAGAAAATGTGGTACATTTACACAATGGAGTACTACTCAGCTATTAAAAAGAATGAATTTATGAAATCCCTAGGCAAATGGATGGACCTGGAGGGCATCATCCTGAGTGAGGTAAACCAATCACAAAAGAACTCACACAATATGTACTCACTGATAAGTGGATATTAGCCCAGAAACTTAGAATACCCAAGATATAAGATACAATTTGCTAAACACATGAAACTCAAGAAGAACAAAGACCAAAGTGTGGACACTTTGCCCCTTCTTAGAATTGGGAACAAAACACCCATGGAAGGAGTTACAGAGACACAGTTTGGAGCTGAGATGAAAGGATGGACCATCTAGACACTGCCATATCTGGGGATCCATCCCATAATCAGCTTCCAAATGCTGACACCATTGCATACTCTAGCAAGATTTTGCTGAAAGGACCCAGATATAGCTGTCTCTTGTGAGACTATGCCGGGGCCTAGCAAACACAGAAGTGGATGCTCACAGTCAGCTATTGGATGAATTACAGGGCCCCCAATGGAGGAGCGAGAGCAAGTACCCAAGGAGCTAAAGGGATCTGCAACCCTATAGGTGGAACAACAATACGAACTACCTAGTAACCCCCAGAGCTCGTGTCTCTAGCTGCATATGAGTCAGAAGATGGCCTAATTGGCCATTAGTGGAAAGAGAGGCCAATTGATCGTGCAAACTTTATCTGCCTCAGTACAGGGGAAAGCCAGGGCCAATAAGAGGGAGTGGTTGGGTGGGGGAGTGGGTGGGGGAGCATGTGGGGGACTTCTGGGATAGCATTGGACATGTAAATGAAATAAATACCTAAAAAAAAAAAAGAGTTGCCAAAAAAAATTATAGCCTTAAAGGTGCTGAGTCTGTAGGTAGTTTTTCTAGACACTAACTCTCTAGAACCTGTTTTCATTTTGTTTCTCTACTGGCCTGCAGACGTTGTAAACAATCTTTTCAGTAATCAGATTGCTAGAAAATCTAGTTTTTCTTCTCAAGGCAGACTCAGTGTATTGTTAATAGAATGAAGAAAGTTAGGTTGAAACGAATTAATGTGTTATATCTTTTCCCTGTGGTCCTCAGACACTGATATGGCGGTGTGTATGTATATTTGAGTGATTGATTTATTTAATTTGGTAAAGCACTTGTTACTTATCATTGTGGATATGATTTATGATATTATCCTGGTGAGCAGTACCTACAGCACAGATTTATGAAACTGTCCCATTTGAGTTTCTTCTTACAAATACACAAAATTGTTTTCTCATGAAAAACATAAATTTTTAAAGCTAGTTTGAAAGCTAGTAATTATGTAACATTAAACCTAGCCCTTTCTGATTTTGAATAGCTTGTAATTTAATGTGAGATCAGTTGCAGAGGGATATATCCTTTAACAAAACACTTTTCTATCCATTAATTCTTAAAAGTACATAGGCTGGATATTACTACCCTCTGTTGGATTTGGAATTAGTGAAAAGCATTGTTACAGAATATAACACTCAGAAAACAATTATGTGACCATAAGTTGTATGGTCTTTTTTAAAAATGCTTTAGTTACGTATAGTTTAATATTTGTTAAACAACTGCCAGTTACTGGAAACTGTGCTAATCTATGAATATGAAAGGGATAAATCAACTAGCTACTGTCCAGACAGGACATGAGCACAAAAAAGGCTGAAAAATGCTGGCATAACATATAGGAAGGGATAAGGAGGAAACACTAGGTCATAAAGATCTCAGAAAAGCGAATTCTGCATAATTTCTTGTTCATGCAGAATACAACAGTCCATACAATGTGTGTGCGTGCATGTGTGTATGTAT
The DNA here is from genome assembly GCF_000001635.26 of Mus musculus. NCBI lineage: Eukaryota > Metazoa > Chordata > Mammalia > Rodentia > Muridae > Mus > Mus musculus. The sequence continues at coordinate 24,574,326 of NC_000069.6, read as the reverse complement.
GTGTAGATCCACAAGTGCATATATATATATATATATATATATATATATATATATATATATATATATGTGTGTGTGTGTGTGTGTGTGTGTGTGTGTGTGTGTGTGTGTGTGTGTATGTTTTGGGGGGACTGAATGTGTGTGTGTATGTTTTGGGGGGACTGAATGAGGGGTCATGTAAATCTATAAAATGCTCAAAATAGAACGGTGTACTCAGCTCCTACATTGTAGGATAATAAAGCAGGTTAACTGTAGCCAAATAGGAAATGTAGGGTTTTGTTGACAAAAATATATATATTCCAAAAATGGACAGGTTGGCCATCAGCTATCTTGTTACATCTCATTTTTTTACATAGCAACTTCAGCAATATCAGAAGCCCTGTCCTTTTGTACCACATGCTGAAAAATGTGTGTTAATATTTGCAAACCAGCTGGTGGCTGGTCTAGACTGGATAGCCAGTGTTTGCATTTCTAACACTTTGTTTTGCATACTGTGCATGCAAGCCTCCTTTTCTGGTCTTTTCTACCTTCAGCAAGGTACTTTGAATTCTTGGTGCATCAAACAGTTAGATCTTTACAAAGAAGAATTTGTTAGAGAATTTTTGTTGTTGTTGTTGTTGTTGGGTTTTTTTTTTTTTTTTTTTTTTTTTTTTTTTTTTTTGAGACAGGGTTTTTCTGTGTAGCCCTGGCTGTCCTGGAACTCACTTTGTAGAACAGGCTAACCTCGAACTCAGAAATCCACCTGCCTCTGCCTCCCAAGGGCTGGGATTAAAGGCGTGTGCCACCACGCCCGGCTAGAGAATATTTTTTTAAAGACATTGTTTGGATATAATTATTTTGTTTGATAGTATTTTAGAGGTCACATCTATGAGGGAAGTGCTGGGACTGAGAATTCTGAATGGTTTCCATAGATGAAGGTGATGTGCACAGAAACATTTGAAGAGCGACCTTTAGTTTTCAGACAGTGATAGAAACTGCAACTCCAAAGAAGCAGGTTAAGGATAAGTCAAATTTATCTATTCCTTTGAAGACTCAAGATTCAATATGTATGAGATATTAGAGAAAATGCCATCTTTGGTTCAGTTAATCAGAAAATAAAAGTGGTTTCTCATTGCTTTAATAATATAATGTGTATTATCTTTGGGGAAAAAGAAATGAACTTTCATTAGTCAGGTGTCATGTTATTTCCCAGTGAGTCTGTGAAATAGCAGTAGTAAAGTAAGTAAGAATGGGAAGGCTGATGGGATGTAAGAAATCTTTTCATTAAAGGATGCATTGTGGAAAAAGAAATGGAAAAGCAGCTAGGACTCATGCTACTTGTGTAATAACCATGAATTTTTAAAACTGAGGTTCTAGGTGAATTTTTAAGATTTTTCCTACAATAATGTCATAATCGGTTTTATAATGCTGACAGTTATACAGAAATTCTTTTGTGTTGAATGTCTATGAATATTGTATTTTCATGCCTTTGTCTGACATCTAATCTTATAACATCGATACTAAATATTCCATTCTAGGACTTTCATTTTCCATTCTATAAATAAAATGTAGGTGACACATGGTTGATACACATTTTAATAGAGTGTTTGATAGTTTTAATTTATTCTCAACTTGTCTGCACAGAGTAAATTTGTAATGAAAATTAATTTCTCATATAAACTGTCAAGCAGATGTTATAGTAGATGGTTACAATATTTCTCATTTTTAAATATTAAAACACTTTTAAAGGTTAACAAGTATTACTATTCTATGCTTGAAGAAAGGTCATTTACAAAAAGAACCAACATTCTATACAATCCAATGTTAATTTTCTCAGAATTGCAATTTATATGAATGTTAGACCTAGAAGAAAATAATGAAAAACATTTTAACTTGAATTCAGATGTATGCATCTTTGTATACATGGCAGGATACAAAAATAATAATAGTTAGCAGAACCAAAGGTGCTTTCTTATTTTTCTTTTATTAGCTTAGATAATGTTTCTCTCTCTCTCTCTCTCTCTCTCTCTCTCTTTCTCTCTCTCTCTCTGTGTGTGTGTGTGTGTGTGTGTGTGTGCTCATGGGTTCAAACATGTGTGTGTACATGACACATTGCCCCCGTGATAGTTAGAGGAGAATTTTGAAAAGTCTATTCTCTCCTGAAATGTATGATCTGGAAATCAGGTCATCGTGTTTGGTAGAAAGTACCTTTGTTCAGCTATCTCTTTATCCCTGATTGGACAGTTCTTTAAAAAGAAGTTCAACCATGATCATAATTGTCAAATAAAAACTCTTCTAAATTTTTTACATAGTAGCTGAGGGTCACAATTCCTGTCTTCATTACCATTGGTGTGCTTCTAGTGTTTAGGGAAGCAAGATAATCTACTCAATGTGGTCCATCCTCTATGCAAGTGTTTGTCGTGTAAGGAGTTAATCGTTAATCTACAACTCATCTCTTTCTTCACTGTCATGCTTTTGGGTTAAATTACCAATTTTAATATGCTTTCCTTTGTGGACCCAGAACTGGAAGACTCAACACTGAACCTGTTGTTCAGATGTCATTTTTTTGTAATTTGAGAGAAGGAACAAGTTTTCTGAACATCCTCAATTGAGATTTGAGATTTTTTTTATAAGACATGTTTTGCTATGTGACTCAAATTCACATGACATAAATATACTGTATAAATATGCTCTTCTGAGATGGGCTTTCTTAGCAGTTAACTATAGTAAAATTATAGAAATTTTATTTCTAATAAAATCATAAAGAGTATGTTTTAAAAGCCATTTTAGTAAGTAAAGCATGTAGACTATGAGAGCACAGAGTTTTTATGCTGGGCTTAGAATTGTTTTTTTCATGTTATAATTTTAAACATAATATTAGAACAATGCATTTTTAGTCTGCAGAACCTCATTGATACTTTTGTTTTAGAAATAAAGATATGTAAACACTAAGCCAAATAACACATTTTTGAAAATATAAAAATAACAACAACAAAACCCAAAAAAACAAAAAACATAAAACATAAACCAAAAAACAAAAACCAAAAAAAAAAAAAAAAAAAAACCAAAAACCAAAAACCAAAAACCTGTACTTAGTGGCCTTAGAAGAATAAATGCTTCGTCTGTTTCTCCCTGGATTTCCAGAGCCTCCTTGAAAGCAACAATATAAGATGGTTCATGGCAGCTAAATGGATCCAAGATTGCAGTTTATCTAGCAAACCAAAAGACTCCTTCAGCCTGTATTCAGGAATCTAAGGGATGATTGTTCCAGAGTGCTAACTCTTGACACCCTTAAAGCCCACTCAAGTCTGTACAAACCATATATAGTAGGGAGAAGGACAAGATGAAGCTAAGGGATTTAATGACTAAAAACAGGTCAATAACAGGTTGAATGTGAGCTATAACTGCCAAGTTCTAAGCACTGTTGTTATGTTCTGTCCTGAGTACCAGGAGGAAAGAGAAGTTTGAAAATGTTGCTAAGAAGAGACTATGAAGTAGTGGTTGTGGTCAGTTGCTTTACAACACTGTTCTTGGACGCAATTCTCTCTCTCTCAAAGTCATGGCTTCAGAAAGCTTGTGGGACTGCCAGGCCACAGAAGATAACCACAAGACAGAAATCCCTGAAACCTTAGAGGAAGTAAAGATACCAGATATCTAAGAGTAAAGCTGGGAATATTGCTATTGATTTAGTGGTGCTGGTAATCTGTTATTTCAGGTTGATATAATAAGTACTAGAAAAACAGCATAGAATTTCTGGATTTGCTGTCATATTGCTAATTCTCAGGACTCTAAGAGATCCTGACTGTTATGGTTTAAAGACCCATAGACAGCTCTGCTTGGAAAGATCTCACAGTTGGATCTCTGCTTGAGAAGGTCCATTCGACCAGCCTCTGCATGAGGTATAGACAGCCCAGGACTCTGCATGGAATTCCTTGAAGAGTGCAACTGCCTCACATCCAATTAGACTGGCTTTCTTGAACCAAGCTTTAGAATTTTGTCCTCCACTCTTTTTTATTGCATAGTTTTGTAGTTCTATTAATCTCATGTATGAATGGTTTTAACGTAAGTCATAGCAAATTCTCCAAAGGAAATATAGGTGTAAATTCTGTAGAAGGAAACAACTCTAAATATCAGGAATATAAATGAAACAATGACAGACAAATAATGAATAAACAAACAAACAAACAAACAAACAAGAAACAGGATACCTTAATACTTCAGTGCTCATTATGTGGGATCAGCACCTTAGAGCCTGGGATAGTGAATCAGTGGTGAGATAAGTGTCATGTACACAGTCCTGAAGTAAGAGAGTCTGTGATCATGTCAAGGGAAACTCACAGAACAGAAACTATAATTATTACTTGTGTTGGTGATGCTCATTTAGGATCCAGTAGAGTGTATTTTATATTTATATTGCTTTGATTTGTTTTAATAAATTGTATTTTTATCCATTTCTTAACTGAGTTATGTCCTTCTGATATGGGAAAAAAATCTTTTCTTCAATACAGGACTGTGGGTTCAAATTCCTTGTCAGGTTATATTATACAATCTGCAGTGCACTCATACCACAAAAGGATTTAGGCCCTCAGGGAACTGGCAGATATTCATACTTATGTAATCAACCCAAAGCAAACATGCACAAGCCAACTGGATTAGACCAAACAATTTTATTTTCAATGGTTTTATCTGCATTTTGCAATTTATAGCTTATTCATGTAGCATCCCAGTAGCCTTCCCTGACACACCACTTAGAAAGAACCTGGGTGACTCAAAGTTTTAGTGCTATTCTCCCCAACTTAATTACCTAGTATCCTTGCATTTATTTATATTATCCAGTTTTGAGTGAATTTTTACTACTCTTTTCTAAAACACAAAGCAAAGAAAATAATTTCCTCTTACTTTGCATACTATTTATACAATTAGTAAAGCATTTATTTTATTTAGTTGATATCTAGGAGACCAATTAAGTAAGGTCTCTGTACATTTACTGATATGGAGGCTGTTGTTAAAGCCATGTGATGAAAGCACAAAAGGAAAAATCTCCTCACTGTGGTAAGGAATTAAAGGAGGAAAATATCTTCTGAGTTACTATTTTGTAGTTTTATCTTACCCTGCTTTGGATTTGAAGACATTACAGATTTCAAAAACCAAAAACGTTATAACATAAACATGGGCTTTATTTATACAAAATAGGTTGATACTGAGAAATTTGTGTTTGCTGATTTTATCCTAAGGTGGAAATAGCCCTTAATATAAAAGAAGACAATTTATATGTGCCTTAGCACAAAAGAAGAAAGAAAATAGTTTAGAGTGAAGAGGAGAAAGAGCTGGAGGGATCAAGGGTTGTGGGATGGGATAGTCCAAAAGGAAGCTGATAGAACAGTATGTAGGCATACATGTCTGGCAATAGTATAATGGGAACAATTACATTGAATGTTAACATGAAAAATAAAACTTCCTTCAATGACAGAATGCTACCATTAAAACATATTCTTTCAAAATTTTCTTATTTTTTGAGCATGTCATGCATGTATACAATGAAATATGATCACATCCATCGGCTATTCCCCCTTTCTACTCTAATCAATTCTCCAACAAGAACCTCTCCAAACTGAATGTCCTTTTATAATCCATTTAGACCAATTAGTGAGGTTCATATGTGTATGGGAATGGCCCCATCCACTAGATAAGAAAAAAGTCTAGCAGTGGCCGTGCATTGAGAGAGAGAGAGAGAGAGAGAGAGAGAGAGAGAGAGAGAGAGAGATCTCGTCCCTCGGGATTCAGTTATTCGTGGGTTCGAGGGGGACTGCAAACCTGGAAGAAAATGAGAGGAAGGGGAAGAAAAGCAGAAGACCAAGCAAAGAGTTGTCAAGGTCTTAATTTATTAAGCTGAGGTGCCTGGTTTTAAAGCATACATTGAAGGGAATAGGGAGGGGTCAAGGGGGAATTTAACAAAGAACAAAGAAACAGGCATCTGCTGACATGAGGGCCAAAGTCAGGCTCAAGGTGGCGGGCACTCTGTGTCTTATCTCTGGGACATAGATCCTCCTTCTCAGCCTTGGGGTGTGAAACCCGGCTCAGGCATAACCCATGTCCTTGGAAGTCATGGAAGTTCAGGAAGAGATAAAGAAGAGGGAACTGTAATTCAGCCTTTACAGCCTCAGGTGCTAGGAAGGGAACAGGGAGGAGGGAGTGACAACCAGATCCTAGCACGAGACCATTTGGCCTGTCAGGGTGGGAGATTGTGAGAAGCTTGCTTTCTCATGGAATAGTCTCTGACATCTCCCCCTTCTGAATTAAATTTAATAAGGCCACACTTAACTGAGGTGATCAAATGATCTTCTCATCCTTGGATGAGTGGGCATTAACCATGGCTGGGGGAGCATTTACCCGATTCCTTCCGTGGGTGCTGTCACTATCCACACATATGGTTCTAGGTATCTTTTGGGCAGAGCCTTAAAAAATGCAAACTTTATATGCCACAGTACAGCGGAATGCCAGGGCCAAAAAATGGGAATGGGTGGGTGGGGAAGTGGGGGGGTAGGATATGGGGGACTTTTGGGATAGCATTCTAAATGTAATTGAGGAAAATACATAATAATAAAAAATATAAAAAGAAAAAAGAAAAATTCTTTATTTGTAACTGGAACTAGATACCCATCTCCATCTAAACCTGGTGTGTCTCTCAGGGAACTTAGAAATGATCTAATTGGACCTCCCCTGCAGTGCTTAGCCTCAAACCTACGCTGGTGCCCATACTGGATTTGTATTATCAGGAAACAGCATGCACAGTTCTGAGTCCTGTGCAGCTCCCAAAGGAGAACTGTCAATCTCAGATTCAGCAAGACCTTTACAAGAATTATGCCAATTGTAACACCACAATTTGTGGCTCTTAAGCCATATTAGGAGCTGGAGGTCACCCTTTCTCGTCCCTATTGTCTCCAAAGCCTGAGGAACCAAGGGGACCCCACATTAGCAGCAAGGGTGGAAAACTGGAGACCAGTTGCTCTTTCTGCCTCGGTGGGAGGAAGATCTTCGTCTGAGTCTTGGATATCCAGGTGATGATAGTGAACTGCAACTGTCTTGCTTAAAGCAGGTTCAATCTGTGACTTAACAAAATTGGTTAATCTTTTAAAGGCCCAAGGACCAAAAGACAAAAGCAGCAAAATACCCAAGAAAGGTCCCAAAAGGCTGGGAAGTAAGGTAGTAAGCCAGGGAGAAGTAGAAAACCAATTTTTATACCAATATTCTTGTTTCTCTCTGTTGCGTTTTCTCTCTTCTAAAGTAGTTCTAACTTTGTCTATGCTATCTTGGACTAAGCCAGTCTTATCAGAGTAAAAACAACATTCTTCTAATACCTGAAATTTCTGTCTTTGTAGCCTTAATATTTGTTATATCCTGCCTTATTGTTGAGACCATTACATCTAAGATATTAACCTTTGCCTCCAATTTTTTATCTACAATAAGTTGTTAATATTCTTATGCATATCATTAACAAAATGAGCAGTATGCAGCTGTTGATTTAAAGCTGTGGTAGATATTGAAGTTAAAATTGCAATTAAAGCAGTAAATCTTAAAATTGCTCATTTGACCTTTTCCAAGTTTGCATTCCTAGATTTTTAAACCAAGGATCATTTCCTAACTCTAAGAGGCCGCAAAACATAAACAAGTCTCTTTAACAAAATCATAACAGCAGATTCCTTATCTAAATTAGGATCTACACAATTAGTTAATTGACAACAATTGCAATGAATATGAAAAGACTTGTCAAGATTGGTGATCTTAACTCTTTTTTTTTTTTAAAGATTTTATTTATTTATTATATGTAAGTACACTGTAGCTGTTTTCAGACACACCAGAAGAGGGCGTCAGATCCCGTTACGGATGGTTGTGAGCCACCATGTGGTTGCTGGGATTTGAACTCTGGACCTTTGGGAGAGTAGTCGGGTGCTCTTACCCACTGAGCCATCTCACCTGCCCGGTGATCTTAACTCTTAAATTATCTAACAATATAGCATATAGGTAAGGTACAAAAGCTTTCACAGCTATAGCAGAGTTGGCCTGAATGGCCAAAAACAGTGTCTCTGATGAAATCTTGTTAAATACACTGTAGCAGTCTCTCTGCCTCACGGGTCATCATTTATAGTTGTCCTCAAATTGACAGCAGGTCGGCTCTCCTTGCCCATGGCAGAGATAGGAAGTTTCTTCATCTTGTTTGTAAGTAGCTGCTCTCCCTGATTCCTCTTTCTCTATGCACTCAACACAGTTTTCTTATCATCACTGCCAGGGCACTCATGAACTCACAGGTCAGTCTGTCACATGAATCATTTTGTAAACTAGCATGCTTTTGTAGCATTCTGTGGACAAAACAGAAGCACTGCTCCCTTTCCCCCATGTTAACTTTCTATTTATGCTCATGACATGTGTCAATAAGTGGGTCCTTTTTATCTCTCCTAGACATGATTATGTCTAGTTTTAGGCTACTATAAGGCATTTATTAAGTTCTTTGACATCTAAATTTCAAAATTCTTAAAAATAAAAGTATGATTTAAATAATGTGCACAGGGGTATAATTTCTCCCCTTTTTTGTTTTTAAGAAGATAGAGTTTTTAAAGTTCTATAATACCTTGTCTTTGAGAATTATTAAATTGTTGACAAAACATCTCAAATACTTGTCTGTTATCATCAGTTTTAATATAACATGGACAGTGACTAATTATACTTTCAATTGTTTCTCTTGAAGAGTGGTTGTAACTAGAATGCTTGAAAAGTTATTATAGTTACATGTGTATAATTTATTTATTCATTAATCAGAAACAAGAGAAAGTCCTTAAGTTGTCTCTACGAATAACTATCTTCTAGGGATAAACAGCTTGATTAGTAAGTCTAAAACCCAAATAATTATAAGGATCCTGAGTTTGTATCTTTTCAGAAACTATCTGTAATCTCTATCAGTTAAAGCTTTATGTAAACCTCTAACACAAAAGCAAATCCTGGGGGTCTTTTCCAGGCAACCCAGGACAATTTCATAACTGCCCCAAAACAGTCTTCTTAAAGGAACAGTATTTTTTCTTATAAGTTGCATAAGCAATTGCAAGCTTGACAATTAATAGCATCTAGGGGATGAACAATTTTAAGCAATTGCAAGCTCTGAGATATAATATTGATTATTAATATACAACTTAAAGTTTGATTGTTCAAAATTTAAAATACCATCTACAGCACACAATAATTATCTGTGCTGAAACAGGAGGAAACTCAAAAGAATAAGTGTGTGATCCAATTCACATATACTTTTCTCTCATAGAAGGGCTGTTTTTAAACACAGTAAATGGGATGCATGCATGAATGAATTTATAGAAGTTATAGAAGCATGCATAAAACAATTTTTAACTTATCTTTGGGATAATGATTATAAATTTTATTTGAAATGATGGTATGCAATAGATCAAACATCAATATTTTGTAATAACCAAATTAATGGCTGTTTGGAACAAGGAACAGTCACTTGTACATATACGCAAACTCTGTACACTATAACTTTATATAAAGTAGGCAAGTCAAATCGCAATGTCTTGATAAATTCCACAGCCCAATTGACCTTTTATAAACTTTGAATTTAAAATTTATTTAGAACAACATCTGGCTAAGTCTGCAACAAGGCTCTTCTAGCTCAAAGGAAGGGAGGGAGATCTGAAGTCCCAGGTTTCCGAAGTCAGCTTGTGAAACAAAAGAAGTGCCACACAAGCCTCGCTGAGGCTGCTTCCCTCTGAGCTCAGCTTCAACCCAAATGCAAACTTTTCTCAAACTGAACACTCTGCCAGAGTCTTGGCCCAACGATTATCACTATTTTGAAGTATCTTTAAAGACCTGTTTTCCTGGGTTCGTATTGTTTAGAATGACTCCAATCCAGAGTTCCCAATTTTAAGCTAACTTTCTCTTACAAGCAAAAGGCTGCCTGCCCCTTTAAGAGCTCCATTTGCAATCGGAAGGGCTTTTCCAGCTGTACTTGACTCCCAGCCACAGTGCAGTGTAACTTTCTGCTGTGCAAACTGAGACTGCTCTTTAAACAAGTTAAACTAAATCAAAGGATGAAAAGCCAGCAGATAAAGTTTTAACCATTTTTGTTTTTTCAACATGAAATAAAGAACAACCAACAATCATTCAAACAACAAAACAAAAACAAACATGAATAGACAGACATATGGACAATTTGGTGCACCAAAAAGAGACAATAGACAGACAGGGACTAGAACTTGATGTCTCAAAGGACCCAGATATCCTCACCAGAGCTAAGAATATCTCCATAGGAGCCAAAGAGGAAGCAGGACGTTTCCCATTTTCCTTCTGTCCCTAGGAGAGCTCTGAAATAGCTTATTTTCAATTTCTTTCTCTTTTGCTAAAAGATCCCAAACGGGATAACTGCTTTTCTAAAACTTATTCTCTCTCTCTCTCTCTCTCTCTCTCTCTCTCTCTCTCTCTCTCTCTCTCTCTCTCTCTCTCTCTCTCTCTCGTGTTCAGACTCTAATTCTTTATCTCCTTCTGGGAATTCTGCCAGAGAAGGGAGAGGAGACTAGGAGACACAGTGGTAGCTTCTGATAGTTAATCCTCAATAAGAAAAGACGGTTGTAGGGACCGCATCGGGACCCTTATTAGCTAGTTTATCATTTAAATCTACCTTTCACCATTTTTACTGTGTATCTCTGTTTCATCTATATTAACCCATGGACATACCTGGTCTATGAAAATAAAAAATTTTATCAAATCTTTCTTTTTAACTCTAACTCTTCTTTCCCTGATTGCTATCTTTAAGCCTTTAACGAAGGATGCCTCTTTAGATAGCTCATTTCCCATTTCCTGAAGTGGAGATGAATCAACTCACTAAGGACTTCTCTTTCTTCTGGGAGCAGGGGAAGTGTTCCTTCACTACTTCTAATGTCTTGGGGTCCCAACGAACTTCTCTGGAACCTCCACTGGAAGAAAATATGATCCAAACCTCTGCCCATGTTAGGCGCCACTTACCCCCTCCTGTGAGATTCAGTTATTCATGGGTTCGAGGGGGACCACAAACCTGGAAGAAAATGGGAGGAAGGGGAAGAAAAGCAGAAGACCAAGCAAAAAGTTGTCAAGGTCTCCATTTATTATGCTGAAGTGCCTGGTTTTAAAGCATACATCACAAGAAATAGGGAGGGGTCAAGGGGGAATTTAACAAAGAACAAAGAAGCAAGCATCTGCTGACATGAGGGCCGAAGTCAGGCTCCAGATGTCGAGCACTCTGCATCTTATCTCCGGAACATAGATCCTCCTTGACAGCCTTGGGGTGTCAGGCCGGGCTCAGGCATAACTCATGTCCTTGGGTGTCATAGAAGTTCAGGAAGAGATGAGGAAGAGGGGACTGTAATTCAGCTTTTACAGCCTCAGATGCCAGGAAGGAAATAGGGAGGAGGGATTGACAACCAGCTCCTAGCAGGAGACCATTTGGCCTGTCAGGGTGGGAGATTGTGAGAAGTTCTCTTTCTCATGGTATGGTCTCAGAGAGAGAGAGAGAGAGAGAGAGAGAGAGAGAGAGAGAGAGAGAGAGAGAGAGAGAGAGAGAGAGAGAGAGAGAGGAAGAAGGAGGAGGAGGAGGAGAAGGAAGAAGAGAAAGAGGAGGAGGAGAGGAGGAGCACGAGGAGGGGCAGAACCAATATTCTTCAGTTCTAAAGTTGAGACTCTGAAATTCCTGTGAGTGATAATATGATCCACTAACACAGCACCTGAATTCATAGTGCAATCAGAGACATAGCATACTCTTTCCTCAAATTAGTCCTCTCAAACCAACAAACTAGTTGGCATTCAAAGCTATTGGAAATAACTTTATCAGTACCCTCTCACTTTATTTGAAGATTCTATCATAGAACTGTTATAGGAAATTCAGAGTCTACCTCATGTTTTAAAATCAATTTACTTCAGCCATTTTTTTATCTTACTTGTAAGATAAAACGTTTACAACAAAGAAAGCTTTGAAATGTCATTCTGCTTCTAATATTACTCACAGACAATATCTTATTTTTTTTTTACTTAAAACATATAGTTTAATATAATACTTGGCAGAATTAGGTAAAACAATATTATGAAATCATGCAAGATGTAGAGTCTGTTTCTGAAGAAGTCACAGTCCATTACACTACAAAAATATGGAACGCTTCACAAATTTGCGTGTCATCTGTGCGCAGGGGCCGTGCAAATCTTTTCTATATAATTCCAATTTTAGTATATTTGCTGCCGAAGCGAGCATGACAATTTCTTTTTGTTGTTGTTGTTGAGTTAAATACCATTAGAAACATCAAAGTCAGTGAATCAAGTCAGTCATCTTTAACTAGCTATTGTAAATATACCCACATACAAATAATCATAAATATGAAATGGTCGACTTATTGCACATATACAAAAATATATGTAGTATGTTTATGATTATATGTTGTTAATTCCTGGAATTATTAAAGGCAAATAAATAACATTATTCAAAATCCTTTTCTTTTTGTAATTATTCTTTCTGTAAAGGAAAAAGATTAACTCAGCTCTGTAGTAATAAGATTTAGAGCTTGCTGCTGCAAGCCAGACATGACAGTTTTTTTTTTTTTTAATAAAACATTAGTCTAACTTCTCTATTTCCTATCTGGACCATAGTGTTGGTTAACAAGATGTTCCGTACTCCAGAGTACCTAACAACAAATCTCTATTCCTCATTATATTTAGGTCCTTGTCAGTAAGACTTGAGATAACGTTTCATCTCAAAAATGAAATGTAATGTTTCATTTTATTATTTATTAGTTAATTATTTTAATTATTTACATATAATAGGCTGCAGGATCAGATAAGTAGTTAAGATTACTGGCTGTGCTTTAGAAGATCTGAGTTCTGAGTTCAGATCCTCACACAGTGACCTGTAAATCCAGCTACTGGGAACACACTCTTCTATCCTTTTCCACATTTATTTGTACATATGTACATACATACATACATACATACATACATAATCTTCAAACACACAGTTAAAAATAAATCACTTATTGCCAAAAATGTTTTAAAACATTTATTTTCTACCTCAATGTTTTCAGGGTACCATGTAGATCTGAAGCTTCCTAAAACTAATTTTTACACTTGAAAAATCCAACGCATTGCTTCACTTCCTTTTATGTCTATGTCATTTACCTGACTTTGGACAGTAGGAATTTGAAAGAAATAACATTCTGAAGAATAGACTTATTTTTAAATGTACAAACATACAATTAATATATATTCATATTTAAATGTATGTTTATGTACAGAACACTCAGGCATCTTCCTTCTGTTTATAACTTGATGTATGTTGGTGGTGTAGACATGTGCATTTATGTGCACGAGCTTATTAATAAAATTCTAGATGTCAGGAATAGATGCCAGATGTCCTCCTACCTTGTCCTCTCCATCATGACACTGAAGATGGATTTCATTAATATGCTGAGGCTGACAGGCTAATGAGCTCCAACAGCCCTGTGTCTCAGGAGCATAAGCCTGGGGTTACAGATCTCCTGCTCTGACTTGTTTTTATTTGGGTGCTAGGTATCTGAACCAAGGTTCTCATACTAGTTACCTACTAACTAGTCTTCTCAGTTCTGCAAATTTAATTTATTGATCCAAACTTATATTATCCTAAAAATTCTTTTTAAATCAACTCGTATTTGCTTTATTATTACAGAAGTATAAGAATATGTAAAAGCAAAATGTGCTAGCATCTGAATTGAATAGAAATGGAGATATAAATTTGTGGCTGTCTTATCTAAATTAATACAATTTGTTTCAGACTATACAAAGTATGGATATTGTTGATATTTCTACTAGAAGAAATGTCTATACCACACTGTATTTCTTAAAGAGAGATTTATTTGCTATGCTAGTTTTTTGGTTTTTTGGTTTTTTTTCTTTCTTTCTTTTTTTAAAATTTAAAACAGCCTAAATTATCTGAGAAGGGGTAACTCAACTGAGAAAATACCTATATAAGATTGGCCTGTAGGCAGCTATGTGGAGTATTTTCCTAATTAATAGTCTCTGTAGGAGCACACTGTCAGCTCTCTGCTTTTCAGCTCCCACCCCTTGCTAGGGGAATCAAGGTGTCAAGCAGAATTCCTTCATTGTCTTTGCATCAATTCCTGACTTCAGGTTTATGCTCTGTTTGATCTCCTGCCTCAGCTTCCCACAATGCTGGTATTTGATCATTATGTGTGTGAAAGCAAAAGGAACCTTGTTCTTCCCAAGTTGCTATTAGTCATAGTCTTTAGCACAGCAATGGAAAACAAATTATGGCATGTGGAGTGATATTTTAAAGTCTTCTGTTGTATTATTTTTACTCACTGGAGTGTTATGACACTTTAAGTAGGTCACATGCTTGAGTAGTATAAACATAAGTTTAAGTAACAATTATACGACCATAAATAACAAATATCTATAGTTGTCTTTATAATATAAAATTTCTATTTCTTTTTTTTATACTTTTTATTAGGTATTTTCCTCATTTACATTTCCAATGCTATCCCAAAAGTCCCCCATACCCCCCCAACTCCCCTACCCACCCACTCCCACTTTTTGGCCCTGGGGTTCCCCTGTACTGGGGCATATAAAGTTTGCATATCCAATGGACCTCTCTTTCCACTGATGGCCGACTAGGCCATCTTTTGATACATATGCAGCTAGAGTCAAGAACTCTGGGGTACTGGTTAGTTCATAATGTTGTTCTACCTATAGGGTTGCAGATCCCTTTAGCTCCTTGAGTACTTTCTCTAGCTCCAAATTTCCATTTCATTTTGAAATTAAAATGTATTATTTATAGGAAATAAGCTATGTCATTTCCTTGCCCGTCAGAGCACAGTTATTTTATTTTACAGAGAATTTTTTGGGTTAAAGGAACCATTAATGATTCTTACAAAAAGGACATATTTCAAAAAATATAGTATTTTGGAATTTATAATGCAATTTTGTCTTTATTTGGTTCATCAAATATGTGTCAAGTGAAAAATAAAATGCTAGAGAAAATGTGTAGATTTTAAATGTTATAATAAACCTATAATATTTTATATAAGAAAAGAAAAATTTAAAAATGAACTAGTAAGTTTAATATGTATAGGTATATTTACCTTTATATTTATAGATGCATGTATAAAGTAAACATTATAGATTCATATATTTAATATGTATATTTTATTATATATTTATATTTTATATAAACATTTGTATGTACTATATACTCATATAACATATATGTAATGGTTATGTATTTACATATATATGTTTGTACCTATGTGTAATTATATATTTTCTTAAGGGAAAGGATTTACACCTTTCATTGTATATGTTATCATGGACTCACTTCTTTGAAATTTTTCTAGAAGTGTTTTGATGTTTAAGTGGTAAATGGATGCACCATTACTTGACCCAGGTAGTGTTCCCCCTACAGAAGATAGATTTCACTGAAAAATTATTAGTGTGTAATGAGTCTAAAAGTGGTAGTGAGGATGCTGTGCAGAGATCCATCATGGTGAGGAGTTAATATCTATATCTGCATTACACCCTAATTGATGGCTCTGCCTGATGCTTGAAAAGCGTTAAATTGCTGATGTGTATGTGATGGAATGCCTATTGTCAGAGCTAGAGATGAAAACTTGCGCTCGCCCTTGCAGTTCGTTTCTAAATGATTCATAGAGAGATGACTTTGAATGTTTATATTAGAGGTCAGAATTAGAATTCTCACAGTTCTGTCATAGCTCTCATGTGCTAAGTCTTTGTGGAGATAAACCATGTTTTACATTCAGTACTTTAAAAAAATATATGCATGCAGAGAAAAACACAGAGTGATTCTTATTTAGTAAAATGTGAGAAAAATCTAGATAACTTTATTGAGACCAACTGGCCAAATTCATCAAATGTATATGAGTGAAAATTTTAAAGACATCTGGGAAGAAAAACAGAGAGAGGTGAGAATCGAAGGCATGGGGGTGTAAATAGATCACAGTATATGACATCCTTCAAAGAAAATGTCCCCTGAAACATTTACAGAGAAAAGAAAATAGCCTTGGAGGGAAGGTATGGAAGGGCAAGGAGGGCATAGAGGGCTGTGGAGGGCAGTGAAAGGCAAGGGGTGTGGAGAAGGGAGAGAGTGAGAATGGGAGTCAGCAGTTAGGCAAAAGAAGGCAGGAGGAAACATGATGGATCTCAGGCAATAACAATATGCTAGCAAATAAGTGATGCTTTAACTAAAAACAAAATATGTCCTTTGGGATGTTTATAGGTTATGTTAAAATAAATTGATCTGTGGGATATTACTCATTAGCTTTTCACCTAATTTGTAGTCATATTTTATATGAAAACTCAGGTTATTGTGAAGGATAAATTCCTAAAACTGGCCATATACTGTCTGAAATAGGAATTCAGTTTTAGACTGGTTCACTCAATGGCATGGCAGAGTGTATCCTAGATTCCTTCAGCTGTCTTTGAAATTTTTAGACTACATTATATTTTCTCTTAAATATTTCATTAACACAAAGTATTTTTTTTGGTGTCTGCCTTTATTTCTCATTCAAACATCACTTAAGATGTCTGAAAAATTACCACTAACCTGATATGTCACTATCTGAGTATTCTGAATTTACAAAATCAGAAAGCAAGTATATAGTTTGCTATATGAAAAACAAAAAACAAACAAAACCAACCAACTTCATGCAAATGTTCAGCTCTTTCTTAATTGCTTGGGAAAATTAGATTCAAAAATAGTCAAGAGTTAAGGGATGAGTGAAAGAAAAAAATAGTACATGGAACCATTGGTGATGTTCTAGTGCCTACCAAACAATAACTGCACGATGATGATCCATATATCATGAGTTTGTTTTGATATAGAGACTTTATTAGTTTCTTCTCTCATCATTGTGATCAAATCCCTGACTAGAAACAACTTAAATGGAGAATGATTTATTGTAGTTCATTTTTCAAGGACATCTAATCCATCAAAATGGGGAAGTCTTTCCAGCGAGGGTCTCTGTGGCAGGAGGAACTTGCTGTATGACTCTTTACATCTCTGTGGATCAGGAAGAAGTGAGAGCAGAAGTGAGGCAAGGCTATAATCCTCAAATAACATGTGGATTGCTGATGATTGCTGGCTTGGCCACAAATGCAGAAAGTTCTACAACACTGAGATCTCCAGCTGTCTAAGTCTGTGGGGGACAATTCATATTTATACCATAGTGTGGACTAAATGTAAATTAAGTAAATTGACAAACAAAACTATAGTGTATATGTATGGCTATTTTATGATCTTTTCCCATTATTCATAATATCTGACAGAATTATATATTTATGTCCAATTAATTCAATTTTTATCTTCAACCTCTTTCATTTCTAATTTTTACCTCTAAACCTAGAAATATCATCTCCAGTTCTTTAAATCAAACTTATAAGCAGAAGATAAGTCTGGGTTCTGCTTTTTCCCATGCTAACCTCATAGATTGGAGCCCTGGGTTGCAATAGATAAGCTCAGGTTCAGGCTGCTGTCATGCTCCCATAGATGGGAGGCCTGAGTCACAGAGAATCTCTAACCGTTTCTCAGTGCTCTTTTAGCTTTGTCTTAGTATCTGTGGCCTGTGATCATCCTTGGCTAGCATATCATTCTAAGACTTGCAAAGGAACTATACAGACACTGTTTAAGCCTTTGAAATATTTTCCCTGTCTAGGTTCCTGCTTCACATTCCTCTCCTTTTCATACAACTACAAAGGCAGTTGGTTAGAAGAGAGTGTCAGATTCACTGAAATGGGAGTTATCCATAATGTGGGCTCGGGGGATTGTTCTTGGGACTTGATAAAAGCAGCTAGTGCTCTTAAGTGTTGTGAGAAATATTAAAAAGAACGGCGAGTCCCCATGCTATACCGGGCAATTCTGCCGTGCCAACCCTGTGCCTCCACAGCTAGCCCCATGCAGCAACTGATGGAAGCCTTCCCTGTTCTGGTTCACTTGCCTCAGAGCTGTAGTTCCTTCTCAGCCATAAACCCCCTTTGGTCTGTGGTCGCAAATTCCAGTAACTCAGCAAATCCAAACTCTCGAAACATAATTAATCAGTCAGGTTTTATATAGCAATACATTCTCAATTGATAAGATGCCCACACCATATTTTCAGAGCCAATTGACAATTGATAATGATACAAGCTGCCCACCTAGATTAGACAAGTTCTCCCAATTATTCTATCCTTTATGATATTTATAGCTACCTGTGGCTACTTAAAGCCACACGGAATCTGGGTCATCTTCCTCTTGCTCCATTTTTCTTCTTTCTCCCTACCTGTCTCCTCTGTCTCCAGCTCTGCAACTCATATCTCCACCTTCCCTTTCCCTGTCCAATCACAGGCTTCTTGTTGTATTAATATTTAAATTGACTGGACAGTGAAAATTCTGCTATACTTAAATTCCATTAAATGCCATTGCTACCACCCTAAGAGTATACATTCTTAAATAATTATTTTAATTGTTCTGTAACCCAAATATGTGGTATCTACTTCAATAGGGGCTTACTCTCCAGTCATAGAGGTAGCCAAGAGTAGTGTCAATAACATACAATGTCTGGGTTTCTGGGGACCTCACAGGCTAACAACCTAAAGAGAAATAATCCTGGCACTAGGCTTGGTATTTGTTAAAATTTTGTGTCTAATAGCAGCCTGTTAACTGCTATACTACCCTATAACCCATTTGTTATAGGCTAACTTTGTTTAAATTCCTTGTGTGCATCTCTCTCTCTCTCTCTCTCTCTCTCTCTGTGTGTGTGTGTGTATGTGTGTGTGTGTGTGTGTGTGTGTGTGTAAACTTCAACAGAAGTAAATTCCCATATGACATTTTTCAAGAGGTCTTTACTGCTCATTTCCACATCCTGAATATTTCCTTCACCTCTATGTCATCTAACCCTTCAAGCTCCAATACCCCCTCTTTCTGCTTTATATCATCACATTGTATTTCTCCACCCCTGAATGTCCTTCCCTTGTGGTCTCTCACATGTTCCATGAATGCTATGGGTATTCCACAAGAGTCACACAGATCTAAATATTCAAAACTAATCTCCATGTATGAGAAGAAAAAGGCGAAACAGTGAAATTTGTCTTTTTGGATCTGTGTTATCTCAGTGGAACCTCTGACTGGGAACATAACTGTAGCTAAGAGCATGTGACTAGGTGGGTCATATGTCCTAGAGGAGAACACAGTACTATCATTCTACTAAATTAATATCAAGTAAAATGACTTTAATGACATAATTATACACAGATATTAGTGAATCTCTCAACCATCATCTGAGGATATTCTTGTTGCAATAGATAATCGATAAAGACTTATTGTCAAATGAAGAAATGTAAAAAAGAAAAAAAAATGGAGTATTCAGGCCTAATTGGTACCTTGAAGTATACCTTCTTCTGCCAAGGTATTAGAGTCATGGAGGAAGAAGGAACATAAAAACTGTAAAAGCCATAGGCTGTGTCTATCATCCATAAAGCGATTTTATGAATTGTTCCATACATGATCACTCAGCAGGTATGACAGCATGCATAATATGTACACAAGTTCAAGCCAGACAAAATCTCAGCTTTCAATCTTGGAGGCGAGCATAGCTTACTGAGGACTTTTAATTACAAGTGTGAATCAGGCTTCTTTAATGCATTATCACCTCTCCCTCTGTAGAAGCTTGCTCTTCACCCAAGAGTAACTGTGTGAACAAACAGAAAGAAGCTGGCAAGGCATGAGGATCATGAATCTGGTTGAGTAGGAATGAGGGATGGACTTATAAAATATCCAGGTAGGCAAATGAACATAATCAAAATACACTAATGGAAATTCTCATAATTAAGCCAAATATTAAATAATAAGAAGAAATCTTTAAAAAAAACATTTCTTTATAGATTCTATTAGGACAACTCAGCACATTTTCTTTGTTCCTGTTTGTTTTGGATGCATTTGTCTCCTATGATTGATTGTCTTGTCCCATGTGAGACCAGGGACCCATTTATCTTTACCTTTGTTGCCTCTCCTGATGACTAATATAAATGAGGTTCTCTGTTTGGGGTCAGTTGTTGATATGAATGAATCTTATTTGATAAAGTAGCAAAAGTGATTTTTAGAATTGCATTTTATTGTACATGATTGAATATAGTTATGTGTAATATTTCTAAAAATTCAGAGCATTTTTATTGTTTGGGTCTCTGTTAGCCAACCTGTGAAAGGTCGGAATTCGGTGGCTATTGCTGTCTTTTCTCGTGTAGTCCTGGTTTTTATCTTCTTTGTTAATAGTTGATTTGCCATGACTATCATTAAGAATTAACTTATCAATTATCATTTGAACTTTGTGCTTTACTCCTCCCACTGTATACTAGAGATACAGAAATGTCATAAAGCATGGTGAAGAACCTCAACATCTAGCTAAGATGACATCTAGTGCACAAAGAGTGTAAGTGTAAACAGAGTGGACAATACGAATCTTAAACAATAATGAACACTATAGTGGCTAACAGAACTGAGTTCATTTACTGTTAATTAGGCGAGTTATCCTAATAACTGCACTACAGGGCACAATGGATGATCATCCAAAACACTAAAACAGAAAATGTCCATCTGCCCCTCACAAGGTTATGAAACTAAGCCTTCTCAAGCTGCTGAAGGGTTTGAAGTTTGGACACACAGCATCCTGGATTTTTACTTAAAGTTCACTGAACTGTGATAGTTCATGTCATAGAACCTGGGAGTACCTATTTCCTGTTTGATAGCTTAACATTTTCTAGTACTTATTTTTTAGCCCATGACTATATAGGTACTTCTTACAGATCTGTAGAACTTATACTGCTTTATCTATTTTGCCTCTTCTAATTTTAGGATTGTTTTCAGAAGCACCTGAAGTGTTCATAACCACCCCAAGGTCTTTTATCCTATTCTGCTCTTAAGAAATAAAGCCAGTGCTTCACTGCATCTGTCTGTAAATTGTTTAATGTTGTTTTGAAACACGGCTAAAATTGGCTTCATTGTTCCACATTATGTACATTTGTGTACTCCTGTCACTCCATGCAACTGTAGAGAATCTCTCTCTCTCTCTCTCTCTCTCTCTCTCTCTCTCTCTCTCTCTCTGTGTGTGTGTGTGTGTGTGTCTGTGTGTGTCTGTGTGTGTCTGTGTGTGTCTGTGTAGTTTTTAATACGTTTCTATAGGCGTCTACTGTATATTTTCAATTTTTATTGTTTATAGTACAACAGCAAAGTATAATGAATAACGGTTCTATCTTTCCTCTAGCTCACCACCCAGCAGAGGTAGTGGTAGTGAAAAGTTATTAGTATATGTGGAAAGTGGACCTGTTCTTTAGGAGTGAGCTCGATCTTTTTTGGCAGCAGTTCATTCCCATTGCAAACACCAACTATATTTAACTCAGCAGCTGCCAACCAGTCCTGTAGGCAGGCAGATTTCCCATAGGATCCTCAGCTTCAGTCCAGTCCCCTAGGTATGCAGACACCACACCCAAACCAAGAGCTATATTTCAATCCTGAGGAATTCACAAGGCAAGCTAACCAGCCTGAGACAAGGCCACAGAAGGAACAACTGTGGCACAAACCTCAAGATCAGTTCTTTGGCGAGTTTTTCTCTGTCCTCACCACTAGTGGAGCTCAGCAATGCTATGGAAGGCTATGCAGTACATGCACATCTTTAGTAAAGAATAGTGAGGCATAGCAAATCAAGCCAATGCTCAGTGCTCCTACTGTCTGTGGGGTCAGATTTATACTCCTTCAACAAATGTCCTTTCACATGTCTGCTGTATCAAAACATCCATGTGTGTGTGTGTGTGTGTGTGTGTGTGTGTGTGTGCTATGTGGATGTGGGGATGTACATGCACACATGTGCACATACATGTGAAGGCCAGAGGTCAATGCCTGCCATTATAACTTGCTCTTTTCACTGAGACAGCATGGGGAACATGCATATTTATCTAAGATACATGTCTAGCAACCCCATGAATTCTGTGTCTCCCCCAAGTCTCCTGTGTTAGGATGACAGAAGCTTGCATCACTACATTCAGACCTCTAGCCTGAATATTGGAGTTTGAACATAATAATCTTGTGTTTGAGATATACACGCCTGAGCCATCTGTCCAGCCACTAATCATTGAAAATTTATATGCCCAAATAGGCTTTCTTGTTTTTTATTTTGTTTTTACTTTCAATTTTGAAGAAAATCTGCTTATTTTAACAAAGCATAATTTTCATTTTCTTTTAATTCCATAGGTAAAAAGATGGCTTATCAGAAGGTGAAGGCAGATCTAAGAACCTCAGGACATTCACAGTACTTAGACAATGATGAACTTCAAGCCACTGCCCTTGATTTAGAGTGGGATATGGAGAAGGAACTGGAAGAGCCGGGCTTTGATCAGTTTCAACCAGATAGTGCTGAGCATCAGAACTTGGGGCACTCTGAGACTTTGGACCTCCATCTTGATTCCATTCAACCAGCAACGTCACCCAAAGGAAGATTTCAGAGGCTTCAAGAAGAGTCTGACTGTGTGACCCACTACACAAGATCTGCACCAAAGAACAACCACTGCAGTTTTTGCTACATGTTAAAAATACTGTGCATAGCTACTACTCTATTTATTTTTGGAATTATAATAGGTTATTATGCACACATGAATTGTCCTTCTGATGCCTCACCATCAGGAACAAATAACCCTCAGTTATACCAAGATATTCTGAAGACAATCAAAGCAGAAGATATAAAGAAATCCTTCAGGTAGGTGTAGAGAAATGAATGTTATTGGGATATGTTTCCTGGGAAGTAAATCTAAGGAGATAGCCTGAACTGGATGCATGCATAAGAAAGTTTTTTAAGTGAATGGACACAGCCTTCACCAGGAGGAGAAACTTCTGGAAGGATTCACAGACTAAGATTTATAGTTCTGGGTTCTGCAATATCCATTTATGATACAGCTTTATGAACTGGTAATGGTAACTACCACCACAATGGCTCTAGCCTAATCTTTTCCTCCATTTGAGAAACACTGTTAGACCATGTTGAGACACAAAGTCAGTTTGAAACAGAGGTAATAAAAATTAGGATATTTTTCATATGATCAAAAATTGCAATGGCATCAAAGTGAAATCGGTCTTTGTATGGGATGAGATAACTGCCATAAGTTATGCAGGGGACATTAGGAGGTTTTGACACCTCACAGTCCTTGTCTTTTAAGTAGCCACTGTCTGTTTAAACACATGAGGTTCCCTTTATCAGACAGTCCAAAAAGAGCCTCTCTACTGAGGGATACTTAATGGATGGCTGTGGCAGCATCACACATTGTTTGTTTAATTGAAAGGTAATAAATCCTTCTTATGGAGGACTTAATCTGAGTTGTTAGAAAGAGCTCCGATGTCACTCAAGTGACAACTTGATGACTATGTTTTGTTATTGGTGCAAACTGAGTTGTAAATGACTTCCTAGTTTATATACATAGTAAAATGCATGAAGAAGAAAAGCATTCCAAGAAATTTAGGAAAAACAAACAGCCCTTTTGTTGTGTGTACATAGATAGCATCTAGCAGTACTGTTTTCCCCAGAATGTTTGTTGTGGGCCACCGTGATTTATGACTGCAGATTTGCTGGCAAGTATGAATTTTCAGTGATCTTCCAGGGAAATCTTACACTAAGGATGTATGGTGCAGAGTAATGCTGGTGAATTCCAATACTTTTCCTGAATACACATCTAAGAGACATATGGGAACACAGATCCTCTGCACAGCTTGTCTGGCTTTCACTGTTGCTTAAGCATTCCTGGCAGTATAATGGGCAGGTGATAGATAATGCTCTCCATTATATTGCCCAATATAAAATTTCTATATTGCATCGAGTTAAATTTGTTTTATAAAGAACTATTGCATACACTAGCAAGATTTTGCTGAAAGGACCCAGATATAGCTGTCCCTCGTGAGACTATGTCGGGACCTAGCAAACACAGAAGTGGATGATCACAGTCAGCTATTGGATGGGTCACATGGCCCCCAATGGAGGAGCTAGAGAAATTACCCAAGGAGCTAAAGGGAACTGCAATCCTATAGGTGGATCAACATTATGAACTAACCAGTACCCCGGAGCTCTTGTCTCTAGCTGCATATGTATCAAAAAATGGCCTAGTCGGCCATCACTGCAAAGAGAGGCCCATTAGACTTGCAAACTATATATGCCCCGGTACAGGGGAACCCCAGGGCCAAAAAGGGGGAGTGGGTGGGTAGGGGGTTGGGGGGGTGGGTATGGGGGACTTTTGGGATAGCATTGAAAATGTAAACGAAGAAAGTACCTAATAAAAAAATAAATAAAAAAAAAGAACTATTGTGTCAGTTGTGAGTTGACCTAAGCAGCAGAGCATTCCTTGAGTATCTCAAGCAATGAATACTTATATTTTATTCTATTTTGTGTGTTGTGTGGGTTTCAGAGGATGCAGAAGTCTTCATTATTTCCCCATCTTTCTCTCTGAATGTGTCTCTCATCGAGACTGGTGTTTGTATATGTAGCTAATTGACCAGCTTGCTTCAGATGTCTTTCCCTTTTCTTCTTCCCATTGCTGAGATTACAGCTGTCACTTGTACTCATGCCTGGCTTTTACATGAATGCTAGGGCTAGAACTCAAATTCTTATATTTGAAAGGCAGGGACTTTATTGATTAACCACCACTCTAGCCCCCAAATAATGGATATTCAATGTAGACCTCTTATTCCATCAGTGATGAACAATGTGAAATTAATCAGAAAATGCTGAGGCAGCGCAGTACAAAGCCACCATTACACCTAGGAAAATAAACTGGGGTAAAGTGATCATTTCTACAACCACCAGTGCAGGCAGGTTACAACCTCAGTTGGAGTCACTGAGAACATCACATCTAGAGGGGGTGAGAAGTACAGTGTCCCAACTTCCTCCTGCCCCTTTTGGTTTTAGCAGCTCTTCTAATAGCTGAAGCCAGAGGGAAGACGTCTTTGAGCCTGAGAAACTTCTTGTACACAGTCAGAGGCTAGGGTAAGGAGGGAATAAGTCTTTCAAAAGCAGATATCTCTGACAGAAGGATGCAAATTTACAAAGACAACAGGGAAAGTAGAACCTTATGAAGCTGTGTTTACTTCATCAAGGACATCTAGGCTATATTATAAGGGACCCATGGAATTGATTAGTTTTACCATAAAATTAGTTACATTCTCTCTCTTTTATTTTTCATCAAGTTATTCACTTTGCATCATGATCATAGACCCCTTACCTGTTTGATCCTTATAACCCTCCTCCCCTGATTCCTCTGCTACTCTTTTCAGAGAAGGGGAAGATCCCATGGGCACCAATCCACCCTGGCACAGCAAGTTGCACCAGGACTATGGGTGTCCTCTTTCACTTTGCCAGACACAGCAGCCCAGCTAAGAGAAATGGATTCAAAGTTAGGTAACAGACTAACAGACAGACCCTGCTTCATGTGGAGGCAAATATGCAGATCTGTTAAAAATGTGTAGGGGCCCAGGTACTGACCATGTATGATTTTTGGGTGGTGGTCCAGTCTCTCTGAGCCCCCATGGAAACAGGTTAGTTGGCTCTGTTGGTCTTCTTGTGGTGTCCTTGACACTTCTGTCTTCTTTAATCTGTCTACTCAATCTTTCACAAGACTCCCTGAGCTCCAGAAATGTTTGCATCAGGGGCTGAATGAAGCCTCTCAGAGGACAGTTATGCTAGGCTCCCATCTTCAAGCATAGCAGAGTATCATTAATATCAGGAATTATCTTTCTCCTATGGGATAGGTCTCAAGTTAGGTCAGTCATTGCTTGGCTGTCCCCTCAATCTCTGCTTCATCTTTATCCCTGCATATTTTGAAAGGAGGATACATGTTGGGTTGAAGGTTTTGTGGGTGGGTTGATGCCCCTCCCTCCTACTGCTGTCAGTGTCTGAATCTCCAGTTGCTATGAGAATCAGCTAGAGTCACCCCATCTTCTTCCAGAAGTCTCCCCAATCCTGGGTTTCTAACTTGTCCCAGAAATGCCTTATACCAATTTTCTTCCGTAGCTATATGTTACTTTTCAGTTTATGAGCACAGTGTATCTCAAAGCCTTGAACCCACTTTTTTCTATTTACTTGTGCTTAGTCAGTTTAGAGCCAACTCTAAATGCATTTTTTTATTTGCTAACTAGAATGTATATTTCCTTTCCACTGTGTTAATTTTGTTTATTTTTCAACAGTGTAAATACTTTTGAAAGCTTTCTAATATTATTATTTTAAATAAAAATCTGATGGTAAAATTTTAAATATACACTTAAGTAACAATATTATTTCCCCCGCAATTTATTTGTAGGAAAGTGAGTTTTATTTTTCAACTAAATTAAAGAAAATCAACAAAATTTGATATATTTTTGTTGGCCCCCAAATAAATATTTGGGGATTAGTGTACAGGAATATCCAGTGATAATTCATATACTCAGTTATGCTCTATAAAGTAGCCATGGTTTTTCTAATTCAGATTGTTTTTTAAATAATGCTTTGGTTCAAATACATTTATTCTAAATATTCTCAGTCAATTACAGCCTTTTTCTCACAAATCTTGCTAACCATAGGCCTCTTCTGAACTACAGATTGTTTTTTTTGTCAACTTGGTCTGCAATATACTTACTGGGATACAGGGATAGGGAAAATGTCTCCAATTTCCTGTAGGCAATTTTCCTGTAGGCAAGGCTGTGATACATTTTTTTTTTCTCACTCTGGGCTGTTACTTCTGGGTTCTATGAAAAAGTAGGCTGAGCAAGCCATAAGAATGAAGCCACTGGACAGGCAAACTTTGTATGCCCCAGTACAGGGGAACGCCAGGGCCAAAAAATGGAAATGGGTGGGTAGGGGAGGGGGGAGAGGGGGGAGACTTTTGGGATAGCATTGGAAATGTAATTGAGAAAAATACGTAATAAAAAAATAAGAGAAAAAAATCTAAAAAAAAAAGAATGGGATGATTAATAAAAAAAAAAAGTAAAGGAAAAAAAAAATGAAGCCATGTATGAGCAAGCCATAAGGATGAAGCCATGTGGCTGAGCAAGCTCTCTTTTGTGGCTTCTATACCAATTTCTGTCTCCAGGTTTTTGTTTGTTTGTATTTCTTTTTCTTTTTGTTTTTTTTTTTTTTTTTTTTTTTTTTTTTTTTTTTTTTTTTTTTTTTTTTTTAGCTCCTGATATTAGTATGTCTTCCTCCAATGATGAACAGAGATGTGAACATGTAGGCAAATTAAATCTTTTCTTCCCCAAGTTGCTTTTGGTCATGTAATTCTGTTACTTTAATAGAACTTTAAGTAAAGCAGAAATTAGAAAAAGGAATAGGATATTACTATGGTATTTCCTAACCATGTGTTTAGGCAAAGATTGGGTTCTCATTGGAACTTTGGCCTGGAAAAACCATTAAGGGTTCAAAATTATTAAACTATTGTAAGAACTGTTTTGGCAATGGAGTGCTTTTTTTTCTCTCTATCCATTGTCTGATCCTGTCCATGCTTTGAGAGTATTTCTCATCTTGTCAAATATTCTAAAAGCTTTTATGTAAAAAAATATTACAGTTCACATTCCATGAGGAGAACAAATTTATTTGGCTGAACAGTAGTTCCGAGTATCTATCAGGTACTTAAAGAATTATTATTTACAAGAAAATACAATCACTGCATGATAATAGGAAGTGGATCTTTGTTAAATGTATAAACTATGTGTTTAGAAAAGAATTTTACTATTCAGATTTTCTACATAGTATTACTTCAGCACAGTAATATGCATATAATATATGTACTATATTATAAGTGATGTAAGTTTTATTAGTTTGTACTTCATAATCATGCCATTGAGGTCTATAAGAATTACATAAGAACTTATTCTGCTCAATGTTTTAAATAAATGACTTTGGTCTGGGTTATATGTCTTGTTCTCATGGTGCATAGGCAGTCCATAGCTCACTGTCTTTACGTAATATCTGGCTGTTAGACTAAGGGATGATAACCTTTATATGTATGTAAGTAGATTTCAGCAACTTTCTATTCTTAACCCTGCTAGGACACTGAAGGAAGTATTGAAAAAAATCACTTCTACCAGAGTATAGCTTGGGTAAACCAAGTTTAATCAGGTGAATTACAGGAGAATAAGTGAAGCACATTGCTTACAGATGCACTCTAACAGACAGTATTGATGAATACAATAATTACACCAAATTTCTATCTCCCCAAAACAACTAACTCTCTACAAAACTTGAGGGAAATGGAAAGGCTCAGGCACACTCATGACATAATGTTAATGGGTTTCACCCTATGTATGCTAGCACCACACTGCTTTTATTACTATAGCTTGGTAGTAAAATTTGAGATCAGGGGTATTGATAATTTCAGCAGTCATTTTATTTGTCACAATTGTTGTTGCTATCCTGGGATTTTTGTGTTTACATATGAAGCTGAAAATTTTCCTTTCCAGGCCATGTCTGTGAAGAATTATATAGGAATATTGATGAGAATTGTCCTAAGTCTGTAGATTCCTTCTGATGGCTATTTCATTATATTAACCCTGAATAAATTCTTGAGTTAAAATTTTTGTTTGCCTTTTGAAAATCCAGAAGCCATGAAATATAGAATGAAAAGATAAGCATGGTACACTCTAATTATCTCTCACGTTAATTTTATTTTGTGTAAGTCTAAGGGCAATATATACAAATATTATAATTTTCCTTAAAAAATCCTTTCACCTTTACCTATGAGTAAACAAAGTTGCATTGTGCCACATATATTTTTGATAACTGCTTTAGATGTATCTTTAAATAAATATATTTAGAGCAGTGTTTCAGGTGAATAAATATAAGTATAAATAGTTACAGTAACTGCTTGGTGTTAAGTGCTATAGGTAAGAGGAATTTTCTTACTCCACTCCTGTTAAGGGAATGTTTAAGTTCTTCCAAACATTCGTAGAGATAAATGTTTGTGTGCTTATTTCATTATTCTTTTTCCCATAAATTCCTGGAAGCAAATAACCACTTCAGAGAGTTTAATTTAGTTGTTTACTTTGTGTTATGAAACTGCCTTGCAGAACTCCCAGCCTTCTAGGTCCTCATTACTGTTTGTTTTTGATAGACCAACAATAATGTTACCATTTTTCATATGTTAATTGACTTTATTTGCATTTCTTTTTGCTTATATGAGCTATTTTTTAAAAAAAATCCTACCCTTACCCCAGATTTTACAGGGTTACAAATAAAATATTATAATAGAAAAAAAAAAAAGATTGCACTGTGTATAACCCTTTTCTGAGTTTATTTTATAGACACATTTTTTATTTGTTCTTCTCTTACATAGTATAACCTGAATTAAGTTTCCTCTCTCTCCTTTCTACCAGTCTTTCTACACACCTCTCCTTTTCTCTAGATTCACCCCCTCTTCTGTCTACATCCAATCAAAAAAGACCACATTTTCATGTATATCCACTAAATACAGCATAGCAAGTTACATTAAGGCTGGATGAGGCAACCCAGTAGGAAGAAACGGGTCCCAAAAGAGCCAGAGGCAGTCCCTGCTGCCACTATTATGATTTACACAAGAACACAAATTTACTTATAGCCATAGATATACTCAGAGGAGCGAGGTCAGACCCATACAGGCTCCCTGAACTCTAGGAGTCTGTTGATCGGTAGATAGTCTTTTTCCTGTGGTGTCCTTACCCTTCTGGGTCTTCCAACACATCATACCCCTCCTCCACAGAAATCCTCAAGCCCCACCTAACATTTCTCTTTGGGACTACACGTCTGCTCCCATCATTTGCTGGATGAAGTCTCCCTGGACTCTCCTCAAATGAGGATTATGCTAGGATCTGCTCCCATCACGTGTTGCCAGCATGATAAACTGCAGGTCTGAGGTTTTGTGACTGGGTTCATATTCTGATCCCTCCACTTGATACTTTTCCTGTTTAAAATTGGATGGCCAATAGAGTCTCTCATCCTAGGAACATTAATGTCACACTTTGCTAGGGTATCCACCACCAGCAGCAGCAGCAGCAGCGACGCTGACAGCTGCCCACATTCCAATACTCAGAAGCCCCAGATGTGAGAAACCTGGTTTCTGTATGAACTGCCATTTTACTATGTATCGTGAGAATGTAAAGAGTTTTGCTGCTCTGCTGTCCCTTTACTTATCCCAGTATACTTGTTACAATGACTACTGTCTTTCCTGTGTTCAGTCCTCATAACTGTCATCATCCCCGCCTCTTTCTATTCTAAATCTATTCACTTCATCACTGAGAAATATATCATTAAATTTTTTCCATAACATTCACAACTACACATGTCCATTTATAAATAAAATCAGAAAATATCATTCATGAAGAGCCATGAGTGAAGGTCTGGGTCATCAAAGAGCTAGTAAGAGTTTGGTGTTAGAGGTATAGTTCTCCTTCAACTCCTAGGAGGCAGGGATCTGTTTCCTGTGTTTGTACAAAAGACTGTTTATGCTGTTGTTTGCCACTGCTCTTCTCAATCCATAACATTACTGTGTGCTTTTTGTTCTTCCCATTTCATTCTAATTTTAACTGATTTTTTTCTGCCCTTCTTTTTTCTGTTCCTTTTCTTATTACTTTCTATGTTTTTCATTAGAGAAAATGATAGCAGGAACGTTGGGATCAAGAAATAAACATAAATGTACTGCTATTTTGCTATTTTAATTAAAGACAAATATCTAAGTGTATAACCAATGTCATAAGTCAATCTATGCAAATGGTGAGTATAACAGAAAAAAAAAAAACTCTGATGGCTTCTCAAGGAGGTAATTAGCTATTCTACAGTTGAGCCTTCCACATTACAAATG
Organism: Mus musculus; assembly: GCF_000001635.26. NCBI lineage: Eukaryota > Metazoa > Chordata > Mammalia > Rodentia > Muridae > Mus > Mus musculus. The sequence goes on along the minus strand of NC_000069.6, from coordinate 24,543,462 downwards.
TGCATTGTCTTAAATTTAATCAAAAAAAGAAGGCATAGAATATGGTAATTTAGTTACTCAGAGAACCTCATTACACTGACTTTTAGATAAGGCATTGCTTAATGTAGAATTGTTTCAAGTCATGCAGAATTACATTACTATTTTTCAACTGATTAGATGTAACTTGCAGATGAGAGTTAAAGTCCCAACTAATCCTCAGGTAAGTGAGGATTCTTGAAAGCAGAGACCTTACATGCAATGTCTTCCATTTGACTTACGTAAATACTAGCTCCCTAAAAGGTCTGGTCTAGGTGCCAGCTCTGTCAGCCTTTGTGTTGATAGCCTATCACTATCCCCCCCCCCACATCCCCCCCTCTGCAACTCTATGCACTTGAACTACTTAGAACTGTACTATTTTCTGTAGTGGAGGAAAGAAATTACATTTCATACATTGAGAATTTTTGACAGGATTTCAATAAATCTTTCCTAAAGCACATAGAGCTAGCCCATGGCTGCCCTTGATAAATCTTCATTTCCTGTGTATTTTGGAAAATAAAATAACATATACTAGTTATTCAAGTTTCTTAGGGAAATTTTAAATGAAAACCATTTGTATGTGAATAGAATTTTTTTCATTTTCAAAATATATTTTATGTAAATTTTTACAGTCAATACACCACACCAAGGTGATTTTTAAATTGGTGAACTTTCTTTTTATTACATAAACAGGGATGTGAAGCTCTGTGAAATTTATGGAAATTCATTATGTACTGGCTTTCTGTTTTATTTCAAAAGGTCACTTTTTTCTTCCCCTCCCCCTGCTCCTCCTCCCCCCTTCCTCCTCCTCCTTGTCCTCTTCATCATCCTCATCCTCATCCTCCTCCTCTTGTCATTATTGTCATTGTCTTCATCTTCATCTTTTTGTCTTCTGTGCCTGTCATCTCACTCTTTGCACTCTCTCAAGTTTTACTCTATTACAGAAGAGCTTGGAACTTGCTGTGTCTTCTAGGCTTCTCTTAAACTCATGGCTCTTCTGCCCCTGCAACCTGATTGTTGGGACTCTACCTTAACAGTGTCCTGATGCTCTTCTGTCAGTGATATTTTGCTCCCAACAATCAAGATCTGTAGACTGCTTCTGCTGACTGTCATTGGATTTGATCAACTTTAAGGTATTCATGTTTTTGCATGTTTTTCCATTTGAGCTGATTATAATATTTTTCCTTTCTATTCACCACTTAAAATCTTATTTAGTCCAAAAAGAAACAAGATCAGTCTTGTTTGATAAAGAAAGTTTATAGTAATCATTTCTTCAACTAACAGACATATTGACTTCTTGATAGTTTAATGCCCACACTAACTCGAGTATCAGTTCAACAGGTTGCATTGACAAAGGGATTTCTCTTTCACAGTGAAGGAAATCAGATTCAAATGGAAGGCATAGTCATTTGAAAGATAAAATATGAAAATTTGAACGCTCTAGAAATTAAGCAATAAACTTGAAATTTTCTGCCAAAGATATAAATTCTATCATCTATAAAAAGGTTTTACAGATGACAGGGTAATACCTATTTAAAACAGATTGTACAAATTTTTACAAAGATTATGAAATACTTTATCATATTTGTTGGAAATTCCCCAAGTATACTTCCTGGTGGGACAGAAGGTAAGTTGGGTAGGTAATATAAGTCTATAAAATAAGCAAAGTAGCCAAAGGAGGGAAAAAAAAAAAAAACAAATGCATACACATGTGCATGCGCGCGCGCGCGCGCGCACACACACACACACACACACACACACACACACACACACGCTTACAACACCTCTTGATTTTGTTTCTCTGAAGAATAAAGGTTAAATCCACAGTATAGTTTAAATAGCTAAAAATTCCTGTGCTATTTTTGAATAATATAAGCCACCAGCCCTTAGGAATAAACTTAATATTGATACTGGATTGATACTGGATACCAAGTATAGTTGTTACAAATGTAATCTAGCTTCTGAGATTTTGGACTAGAAGAATTGTGAATTGAAGGTGAATAAAATGGAAGTTCCTATTTAAATACAGAATTTTTAAGGGACTAGCATAGTAGCCTAATAGTAAACCTTTCGCCTACCTTGCATAAACCCCTAGGTCAAATTCTTAGTACTGAAAAAAAAAAAAGTTAGTAACTACGTTTATTTCACTGACTGATGTATTTTGTACCTTACTTTACGGTAATGATACTAAATTAGTACAAAACACAATTTTAAATTACATTCTATTTTGATTACCATTGTTTTCAAATATTTCATGAAAGGTAATCATTTTCTTTGTTATATCCTGCACATGGAATCAAAATGAAGTCAATTCCCCTAGCAAAATCACATTTCCAAATTTACAAAGTGACATTCTTATCTAAAAAAAAAAAATGAAGTTGCCTTCCTTTTCATTATAACTGGCCAAATATATTAAATTTTCTATGTCTTATTTGGGAAATCAGTTTTAGTCTTCAATTGGTAATTCTGTGCTGTGCTTAGGTCCTTTACAAATGAAGTGCAATTCTATTGCTTAAAAATTGCTTTCTTGTGCAACATGATGTAGTAATGAATTAAATCCAAATTAGCCTCATATTCACGGTGTTATTATATGGAACTCATCCCTTGTGGAACTTTTTTATTATCTAATAGATGACAACCTAATGTCTTCCCCTCATGACTCCTTCTCTGAAGGCTATGCGGTTCTCAGTATGAGAAATAAAGAAAACCATGAATTGGAATAGAATTGCCTTTTTATAAACTCTCAAAATCATCTAGAGCACTTTAACAGGTCCCCAAATATGCAAGTCAAATCTTGGGAGAACAAGAAATAAAAGAAGCTGTTTTGTTCTTAGAAGTATATTTCTGTCTGTGATAGAAAAAATTGAAACTGAACCATTTTCTCTGAACAGAAATATGTGCAGGTGGTTTTTACTCTCAATAAAAATAAAATAAGTGTGGGCGTTTTCTCTCTTTTTCTTCTCTGGTTTTATCATATTAACTCTGTTCAGCGGGGAACAACTTGTAAGATTAGCTTGTACCAATATTGTAGCCTAAGCTGCTACATGGATTTAAAGGCTTTAATTTATTAACTTGATAAATTTCATAATTCAATAAAGCACCAGTTATCCCTAGTAACTATTTAAGGCATATCGGATGGCATATTTTAATTTAACTTGGCATTTCACAATGTGTCTTGCCACTGCATATGGGTAAATAGTAAAGATGCATAACATTAACTGCATTACCCTATGACACCATTGCATATTCTATGGGTTTTCTTCCATAGGCCATTTATTCTGGCTTCACAAGTTCTTTGTTTCATGTTCATTGAAAAAGACCCTTTCCAGATTTCTCTGCTCTTTCTTATTCCATGTGATGTTTCTTATTTGGTGTAACATATTATACAGACTTAAGCATCTCTTTTAAAATTTTGAACATAAAAGATAAATTCCTATATAATGTTCATATTCCTGTATCATAATAATATATAAATTTATGCATTAAAATAAGTCAACCTCCTTCTCAACATAGCAAACTAGTGCATACATTAAAAGAGGTCAAAACTATATGTGTCTGTGAATAATACCTCTTCCTAATATAGGAATTTGTATTGTTCTTTTTAAAAAAGCTTTGACTTTATTTCACTTGTATGGTTGTTTTGCCTGCATCTGTGTCTCTGCACTATTGTGTATTGTGCCCACAGAGACAAGAACAGCACCAGATACCCTAGAAATCAAGTTCCGGATGGCTGTAGCTTCATTTTGGTTCCTAGGATTATTGCCAGAGCAATAAGTCTCTAAGTCTCTTATGCACTAAACCATCTCTCCAGTCTCATTTGTTGTTAATAAATATTTCTTTCAAAGAAAAACACCTAATAGCCTTCCATCACAAGCCTTAATCAAGTGCCTTTAACCCTTATCATTCAGTCCCTAGAGCTGAGTATGAGAGACCAAGTCATACTGGGTATGTATTGAGTATGAACATGATGATTACTTGCTGTTACCATGGCTTAGTGTTTTATGTGGTGACGAAAATCTTCAGTCATTCTCCATTGATTGTTTCTCATTGGCCATCATCCTTTGTAAGCTATTTCTTGGTATATCTCCCAGCCCAGGGTTATTCCACACTTTTTCTGTTATTAGTCTCTATTCTGAAACATAACACTCTCTTAAGTACAAAATATTAAAAAACGCAAGGAATATATCATCTAAAACGTTAAATCTTATGTGAAATTATTATTTTTTACTTAAAAACTGTGGTACAATGTTCTGCCTCTCCTCTGGTGTTATCTGAATGCTGTCAATACTCTGGCTCAGGGAGAGCTGGACAAAGTCCAAGATGGTGAGTCCTCAGGTTGTGGTCTGTCTTCTGTCTCTCTGCTAGCTCTGTCTGGTGCCACAGAGACACAACTGGGCAAGGGATGCTGGGCAAAGTCCCAGAAGAAGGCCTTCTTTAGGAGTTTCAGTGTCGGGACTTGTTTAATTGAAGGTGATCTCTAATGATGCATCTCTCTGAGATGATATCAGCCCATTCATATTTAGTTATTGGGGATGGATATGAACACATATGCTTTATTTACAGTGAATTGGGTTTTTTATTTTGTGGGAAGGGCATGAGAATATCTAGGTAAGGAGGATTATTGAAAGCTAAGGAGAATGAGATGTCTTGTGAGCATGAATAGGCGTTCCATGTGCTGTGTTTTGTGACTAATTGTCTGAGGTCACCTCAGTTGGCATTTGTGGCTATGTGTCCCAGAGCAGGCACAAAGATGAGGAGGGAGCAGCTCAACTCCTCCTGTCTTAAATGTCTGAGATTCCCAGGGCTTGAGCATGTTCCACCTTACCAGTTCTTATGCCCATCTGGTGACACAGTCTGCATGCCTTATAACAAACAATTCCAAAATGAAGCATCAAATATGCAGTACAGTTTGGTAAAAGGCTGTACAGAGACCTAGAGGAGTGACTCTGGGTTTTGACAGAAGTGCGTCCAGAATGGCAGAGAGTGATAGATAAAAGAATACATGCCTAGGTGTTATGACTTTCAAAAAAGGTAACAAAAAGTGAAATCCACATATCTGTTAAGTTTGCATTCTTCAGAAAGAATTTGTGAAAGATTAAGCTTTGGGAAATAAATTGAAACAATTTCATGAATGACTTTGGCACAAAGTTGTTAGATGTAATGTCATAAGAGATCTAAAAAGGAATCCCTAAGACTAGACAAACATTTTCACAAGAGAGATCAAAATTAGAAACAATGACAGTCTGGGAAAAGGGCAGTTATCCATTTTACAATAGCCAAATATTAAATAGGTCAATAGGTGGCATATACACTAGCCAAATAGTAAATATAGCAGGTAGGTGATATATACAATAGCCAAATAGTAAATATGTCAGATAGGTGGTATATACAATAGCCAAATAGTATACACATCAGATAGGTGGTATGCCAAGAAGGTGGCAGAGCACCCATGAATAAGGAGACACATAGCTGTTATTCTAAGAGCCATGATACATATAAATGACAATCAAAATTCATCAAAGTCTTATACCCAACTTTGTGTAGTTAAAGTTTTTATGCTTTGAGTTTTCTGTGTCCCTGCCATTTTCTTTACAATTATTTTTCAAGAACCATGAACATCCTGAGATTTTATAGCACTTTTAGAGTAAGTTAGCCTGCTATGGTTTCATGACTATTGACAGAGGAATTTGAACTCTGGGTGAAAGATATACTGTATTACTGCATAGCAACCTTTGCAGTATTTCTGCATGAGTACTTTGAGCTCCATTTCTTTCTTTTTTTTTTTTTTTTTCCTGCTTGGATATTTTCATTACTTGCATTTCAAATGTTATCCCCTTTCCCTGTTCCCGCCTGAAACCCTATCACATCCCCCCTTCTTCTGCTTCTAGGATTATACAATAGCCAAATATTAAATAGGTCAATAGGTGGCATATACACTAGCCAAATAGTAAATATATCAGGTAGGTGATATATACAATAGCTCCCCCACTCACCAATGCACTCCAACCTCCTTTGCCCTACCATTCCACTACACTGTGGCATTGAGCCTTACCAAGACCAAAGGTCTCTCTTTCCATTGATGCCCAACAAGGCCATCTTCTGCTTCATATGTGCCTGGTGCCATGAGTCCCTCCATGTGTATTCCTTGGTTGGTGGTTTAGTCCCTGAGAGCTTTAGGGGTCTGGTTGGTTGATATCATTGTTCTTCCTATGGGATTGCAAACTCCTTCAGCTCCTTCAGTCCTTTCTCTATCTCCTCCAATGGAGACCCCGTGCTCAGTCCAATGGTTGGCTGTGAGCATCTGCCTCTGTATTTGTCAGACTCTGGCAGAGACTCTCAGGAGACATCTATATCAGGTTCCTATCAGCATGCATTTCTTGGCATCCAAAATAATTTCACATTTGGTGACTGTATATGGGGTGGACTCTCAGGTTGGAGCCCCATTTCTTGCAAGGGTATTAAGGAGGGCTCTCTGATACCCAGAAAGGCACTGATGCATTAGGAATGGGCTATTGACACTAAGGATCCCAACTCCATTGTTACTGGATTTAAAATATAACTCTCTGTTCCTTTGAAGGAAACTGCTGTATTCATCCATTCAAGGGTGTAAACAAACCTGACCACTTTTTTTTTAAGGAAATTTTATTGTTTTATCTTCCAAGACTATTTTATGCTTATACATTTTGAGAGTTGTTATCAATGGCAATCTGTATCTTTGTGATTTTCAGAATTCCAGTAGGGCCATTTTTCATCTAAATTTACTAAGTACTCGTTCATGCAGATAATATGTGTTGTCTTATAAGAATAGTGTATTTATAAGACCATGGTCTGAAAACTTTTTTCAAGAAGTCTACTAAGAGACAGAGAGAAGACAGGAGGCACAGGTGGTAGCTGACTGTTTAACCTTTAGTAGTACACAAAGAGCTATCATAAGAAAGGCCAGCATTCTCATTAGAGGATTTTTAAACCACATGAATGTGACCATATAATTTTTTATCATTTGTGTGTTTAGTATCATAGCAAACATAACTGATAAACCAAAGCCAATATGTAGAGGGGATAAAATAATCCAACAATATATCAGTGTTGAAGTCCAGGACAATACATGGATATATGTTTTTTTATAGGTACAGATATAATCCAAACAATATTTTAGACCTCTATGAATCTAACTAATTTACTATGTTAAGTATGTATTACATTTCAAATAAAGCCTCTATGTTTCTCTTTGTATGTTATATTCTTACTTTTGTTAAGAGGCATTTTTACGCTGAAAAAAAAAAAACTAGCTGTGGCATATGATATTCTGATGAGGCACAACAAGATTCAAAGAATTAGAGTTGATATATATTTTAGAATATATTCCAAATCGTAACTATATAGCTCCAGTCATAACGTTTCAGCAACACAATGATGTTCCAAACTGCTCAAATCAAACCTGATGCTCAGAGTTTGAAAGGTGTGACATTTAATCAGTGTATACATACAGTTTGTCTCCTAGAATGGAAGATTTTGACTATAGTCGTGGATCTAGAGACAGAAGGTGGAGAATTGGGGAAGTACTGGGAGGATTAAAGGGAGAAAAACTGTAATCATGATATACTGTATGAAAAGAGAATATATTTTCAGTAAAAGAAAAAATAAAAAAGAAGCAATGAAAAAGTTACTAAGTCAACTCATACATTGGTGACAATAATTCAACTTAGCCAATTCCATATTGAATTATTTTTCATAGTTTTATTTCTAACAATTAAATTTGTTAGGTAATTTGTGTCCAGTCTTTAATGATAAACTATAATAGATTTTAAAGTTGTGGAATATAGAAACAAGGACACAGAAACTCAGGTATGTTGGCAGGACTCATACCAGTGAGTCACAGGCTCTGACTCTGATTAAATACATTTAAACACCTATTACATACTTGAATCATGTTTTCAGAAATGACTACCTAATTCTCCACAGTTACTGTATTGCACTATACCTTCAGAGAAGAAAGGGACATAACATTTTGAAAGCTGTTTTGTGCCTAACCTTACACAAAGCACACTGATTATTTTTTGAACTTCAAATTTGTGAAGTTTTCAGATGCATTTCGTCATAGATACCAAGAAGTTAATTGCAGTTACTTAGCATGTGAGTGCCATGATTTCTGCAGAGCATATGGTAATATGCACATACGTTTATTTTTCCTAGTTTAATTGCTAAAATTTACAAATCATATATACAAAATTCTAATCATTTGTTAGTGACAGGTAATCTTATTTTGACAATATTTTTGGGCCAAGTCTATTAAGTATAATGCTGACATAACATTGTATCCTTTCTTAGAGAGTAAGTCTGAATTTTTCTGTATTTGGGGGCTAAAATGTCACATTTTTGTTGCTGGGTGTATTGATTGGTAGATCAAAATATTTACAGGAGGACAAGGTGAATAAATGCATGTACTTCTTGGATGGGCTACTAGCTTATTTTCCTTCTGGCAAGTCTTGTTTAAGACTATAATCATCCTGAAACTTCAGAGTTTCCTCTTAAGCCTGCATAGTGAAAACAGCCATATAACAGAGCAAAAATGAATCACCTGACCTCTGTGTGTCATTAGTGAATATGGTACTAGTATTTGAATCAATTCAAAGAGAAAAAGGGAAGGAAGGAAGGAAGGAAGAAAGAAAGGAAGAGAGAGAGAGAGAGAGAGAGAGAGAGAGAGAGAGAGAGAGAGAGAAAGAAAGAGAGAAAGAGAGAAAGAGAGAAAGAGAGAAAGAAAGAAAGAAAGAAAGAAAGAAAGAAAGAAAGAAAGAAAGAAAGAAAGAAAGACAGAAAGACAAATAGAATGAAATAGTCTCAGGGACAATAATGAGTTATTAGTTTATATCACCAGATGACATAGTTTCATTAGAACAGCATCCTGGGGGCATTTTACAAAAGCAGTAAATTGTGAATAGACCACTCAGAATATGCTACTGCTTGGCTATACAGGAGAGAGCAATGGCTCATTCAGGTGACTCTTATATTCAATATTCTATAATATCTAAATCAAAGTTTTTAATGAATTTTAAAAATGCAAGTTATAGAAATCTGCAGCTCTGTCCTGGTTCAGCACGCACTGTCAGCATGGCTTACAGGCCTGCACTTTTTTTTTTTTCTCTAATGATGTCATGAAGGATGGAGAATGGCACCTGCTGCCCATTTATCTCTCATGATTACTGCTTTGAGCATATTGATTCTTTCTGTGGCTCCTGAGATGCAATGCCGTAGCACAGATACAGATAGCATCAGTTTTAAGCAGTGTGCTCTTAATATGCTCTCATTTCCACTCCTTAGAAAAGATGTGCTAGTCAATAACCAGCAAGAAATTAAATTTTTACTTATTGTAAGCTAACACCTGAGAATTTTCACAATTATAATATAGTCTGGTGCTACATAATGAGATTTCAGCTAACAATAGACTGTACATACCATGGTGGTCCTATGAGTCTGTACTGATAATGGACTGTGAAGCTACCACAGTATCTATAAGTCTAAGCTTTCATGTTATGCAAAAATCACCTAGAGGCAGGGTTAACCAGAAGGAATGCTGTTATTAAATATATTCTGCATACGCAGAACAAATATACAGAAATGTACATTGCAAAATGTAAATGCTCTACAAAATAATCAAAAATTCCTAAATTTCATCTCCCATATATTCAGTTGCTATTATTCAAATTATGTTTGCAGTAGCATTGGGTAACAGAAAATTTAAAAGCACATAAATGGAATTATTGTTTCAAATATTAGGAAATAGTGGGTGGAGATGTTTAATTAAATGATAAATTTAATATAGAATAACATGGCCAACCATTAGGAAATCACTTTAGAATGAGTTATTAGCAAGGTTTGAAATAAGAGACTCACACAGAGCTGATTAAAAAGAAAAACAATGAGATCTGAAGTAATCTTTCAGGAAGAAAGGTAAGGCTGTTTTAGGTATAAGCATTTCTGTATATATTTATTTGGCACATGATATATGGCCTGTGGTTCTATGAATCTTGACTGTAGCATATGAAGACGAGAGGCAATTTTAGTACAAGGGTTAATAATCAGAGGGTGAGAAAGCAATAGAGGAAGAGAAGAGGGGAGAAGGAGCCACAGAGACATAGCCCAAGGTCAGATCTGACAGGTCCTTTTGTGCCATCTTAGAGCACTAGGTTCATCTGGCAGCTAAAGATTGAGCAGTTAATGAGCTACACAGGTTGAAGGAATTAGAAGCAGCAGAGATGGATAGTATGAGAGAACATAGAAGAAGAATGGTTGTGGGGATTTTCATCCTTTCTTTCATTTCCAGTAGAGGAAGTAAAGCAAATTAATTAACACAAAGTCAGCATATGGCTTTAAGGGGTTCTTTAGATACAAATGCAATGGCATTTTTTGCCTTAACAGTTAAGAAACAAGCAGGATTCTTGGTTCTTACTAACTGAATTAAACGAAAGATGGTATTAGGTAAGAGAATTTTCATCTTTTTTATAATTTAGTAATCATTTTATTGTTGCCTATCTTAAATAAAGCCCAGTGTGGAACAATGTAGAGGGACTAAAACACTAATATACTATTTGGGCATTAAAGGTTTAACATTATATTAAAATTCATCTTCTAAAAGATATAGATTTGCAAACAGAACATGAAGAATCACATAGTCTTGTGTATTTAGCACTTTATTCATTTTGGACTTGCGACGAGTCTCACAAACAGGACTGAGTGTTGTCCCCTAAGCCAGCATTCATGTAATGACTGAATATGAAATGAACATGAAAGTGCCGAAATGACAGGAGCGAAGGCCATTAACGAGCAACACTTGGAATCGATCAGAGATAATGAAACTGCATTGGCCCAAGTATTAATCAATTTTAATAATTGTGTGTTACAATGGCTTTTGCAATAAAATGGCTGCTATTTTCATTCTGTTCACTTGTACTGTGACCACATGGTTGTCACAAAACTGAAAGGCATAGCAATTTTCAACACCTGTGCTGTAATCCACTTCATTTATCTGCATTTTCTTTGCAAATTCCATATAAATTCCATGTTGGCTAATTGGTTGTTGAAAGCACATAAATGAACTCTTGCTTTCTTGCTCTATAGATATAACCTTTAAAAGTCTGTCTTCAAATAGAGCAAGACTAATTGAGGATAATAAAAAATCAATACTGGAACAAATGGTGCCTTGATTCATCAGCTTTTCACAAAGCTATAAACTGATTCACTAAAATAATCATCCATCACATTACAGACAGATCTTGGTTTTCTCTGAGTCCTGCACTTTTCACCCCTTGTTTCAAATGATATCTCACATTTTCATGAAAATTTTAAAGGAATCAATTGCCAATTATGTAAGTATGTTTTGTCTTATCCTGACAAAAGAAATGTAATAACAATGAGTTCATTCATTCAGCAAAAAGGAACAAGGACTTTTACATCTGCTGACTTGGTCAGCACACACACCTGCACATGCCTGGAGACTCAATAGGTGGTGGTTGAGTCATCACGCTCGTAACTTACATGCTTGGGACAGGATAGCTTGTGCTCTTTTGCCCCAAATTTAAACAAAAAACGGGCCCATGTCCAACTTTCTGTTTCAAAATCTAAGCTTACTATATTACGTACGGCCTTGGCTACCATTGGCTTATAAAATGGAGGACAAGAAATCTCTAAACTAGATCAGGGAGCAAAATAATGAGTAAAGAGGCAGAAAGGACTTGATTTTAATAGGATCTCCAGATTAGGAGTGAGTTTTGATCATATTCACCTCCACCAACTCTTTCTAGATTCACACCTGTGTCCTTTAAAATAATTTATTGGAAAAAAAGTTTTCATACAGTATATTATGATTGTGCGTATCCGTTTTCCAATTCCCAGATCCTTCCCACGTCTCTACCCACCCAGTTCCATACCATTTCAGTTTTCTCTTTTTAAAAGAGAATCAACCTAAGTAAGTTATATGCACCCTTTTCAACATGAATAAACAGTTTGGACAAGCAAGCACTATCTCCTTCTTCAAGGACAGCTGTTGGGGAAGCCTTCCTTACCAAGCTGTGCTGCCCAAGTCTGCCACAGAAAGCCACTCCTTATTCCTGACACTCACTCTGAGCTATGTTGAATTTCTTTCATCCCAGACTCATTTCAGACCTAAGCTATCCAGTTCTCACTCCTCAAGTTTCCTAGGGGTGTCATTTCTCACTCAGAGAAACACAGGTTGGGGCCCTTTTCTGAGGCTGAATCCTGCCTCCTCTGAGCGGGTATCAGTGTTCTGCAAGGTTGGCATCCCAAGGGAGGAGAAAGGAATGAAGACTGATGCCTCTGACCCTGTGTTCAGACTCCCCAGCACAGTCCTGGTACACCAGCTGTGAGGCAAAATGCAGACCCACAATAGTTGATTTACCAGGTGCTTCCCTGAAAAAGACCATTATCCCTGCTTCTCGCAGAAGCAGATCATTGCTGCAAAGCTAGGAGTGGTGTTGTATATGTGTGACCAACTCCCTCTCTGACCTGATCTTGGGCTTGTACATATTTTGAGCATGCTGTTAAAACCACTATGCATTCAGATCTACATCTGCTCTGCTGTGTTATGATGTTTCTCTCACTGTCTATCACCTCTGGGTCTTATACTCTTTCTATTCCTGTCTTTCATCATCCCTGAAACTTAGGAAGGTGTGCAGTGTATTTGTTCCCTTCAGAGTTGGAATATATTCTCCTTTTAGGGATGATCATTCTTAAAACATTACATGTGAATTCTTGGGCATGTATATGTGTGTGTCAAAGGTCATTCTATCTTTTAAGGGACAGGAAAGTAGGACTTGGAAACCCTACCCTATCACTTTATGAAGTAAAGAGTAAATACCTACTGCTCTTTTGGGTTGTATCCAAAGTGTTCCAATTTCAAGTGAGAATATCAAAACCACATGTGGTATCCTGGCACATACCTGTGACTCTAACAACTGAGAATCCCAGGTTTCCTAGAGTGCAGAGCAAGACTGGATTAGAAAATAAATAGCAATAACAAAACAGTATGTTTAAAACAATATTTTAAACTATATCACAGTTTTAATTACACTGTGAGGCTGTCTACACTGTCTCCTCCCATCTACATAGAATCAATAACTTGTGTACCCTTCCTGCTCAGGACTTGCTTCCACTGAAGGTCACTAGGTCAAGACATATGCAGTCTCAACCCTGACGTTCTTGTGTCTTTCTAGTGCTTGCTGGTGAATGTGACTCCAAAGCTTAACTTTCATTCCTTTTCATTGATTTATCTAAGAACTGGAATGTACTGTATCCTTTCAAAGGAGACAGATGGGACATGGCCTTGTTGCTTTTCATGGCTGGTAACTGTGCATTGCTCCTTATTTTCTCCCCACTGCGATACTGATACAATTGCAGTAGTAGAAACAGTAAGAAGAAATAACTTCTTCTTGAACTAAGGTGGAATTGGATGAAAACACTCTACATTTTAACATAGGGATCTCAGAAAAGAAAAGAGTGGGACACACTTGTGAATCCCACTTTCACATGGAGTTTCTGTGTGGCATATTATGCCCTGAAACATCAGATAAAGTCATGTTTAAAATTGCTTGGGGATGGAATAGATGCCCATTCTACATACAAATTGATTGTCCCATGGTCACTGAAATCAACAGAAAGAAGGAAATATGATAGGTTGATTTATGCAGGGAGGAAAACTGACTGCATGCAGATGAATGATACGCCATGATCCTATCTGATGCTGCAGATATCATTGATTTTGACTTAGGTCTTGTTTAATTTAAAACGCTTTGAAGTAAGAGAAGAAAAAAGACGTATTAAGCATACCTTTCCAAAATCTTTGTGAGTAAGAGAAATAAGACATCAAATATTAAATATATGCAAAACATGGCCAGAGAGCATGAGGGGGTAAACTATGATCGGTACTGCCTAGGACTGCTGAAATTGTAATGAAGTAGCACCTTAAGGGGTGGGGCTCACCTGTTTCAAGTTGGCCTTCCTTGTCTGGGTCTTTCTGAAAGCAACTTTTTCTTTTGTTTGCAAGTTTCCATAGCCTCCAATCTAACACATACACAACACATATGCTTCTTACAGTCCAAGTTGCAGAGAAAAATAATCATGGACATTATCTTAATCTCAGTGTGTATTCCAAGAACAAACTGTGGTAGGCTAAAATATTAGAAAATGTATGAATGTGATTCTCATGGCTGTGGAGAATAACAAGTCCAGGTTCAAGAGGCAGAACTCATCAAGATTTCTCAATGCATTCCATGGGTGAAGGTAGAAACATGAGGGAGACAGAGAGAGAGAGATGGAGAGAGGAAAAACAGACAGACAAACAGAACACAGACAGAGATAGGCAGGGAGAGAAAGAGAGACAGAGAACACAAACCATAGCCTTTCATAACACAACAGACCCATTCCTCTAATTTATACACACTCTCAGTATCAACATCAATTCATTCCTGAAAAGAACTGTATAGAATTACCTCTTAGAGATTCTATCTCCTAATATTCTTATAATGGTATATAAAATCGCCAACCATAGCAGACATCTATGAAGCTCCAGTATGGAGTATGGTATGTGCTATCAAGGTGACTATAGAAAATAATGATATATATATATATATATATATATATATATATATATATATATATATATATATATATAACTGCTTTTTTTTTCACCTGTGAGATCATATCATGCAGGGTTGTCTTTCCAGGTCTGGCTTACTTTAAGTAGCATAATGTCTCCCCAGTTTAGTCTACATTGCTGTAAATAGTCAGAGTACATTTTTTGTTAAAGAGTATTTTGTTATATGTTTATATGTATGACATAAAATGTAGAAATTCATCTTGTATTCATCCATTGAGGACACAATGGACACTCAGGATGTTCATGTATTTTCTCCGTTGCAATGCTATTAATATGGTAATAGAGGGAATTCTTAGAAATATGATTCACATCTTTTTCAAATCCTCTGTCTCTCAAAAGTTACTTGCCCTCACTTCAACAAAATTCCCTGAACCTTAGCAATAAGAATGTCTTGTAGTTGTATCCATTAAGACTGTCCACCACAGTTTCTTCTTTGTGGTTTTCAGAAAGAGGAGGTTTCCCTATCTGTTGCAGGAGTATCTGTGCTTATAAAGACAAAAGTTTATATTGTTTATAGGAATTGTACTGATCTAATTGAATGGTGCCTGTATATCGCTTTCAAAATCTATGACTTTACTAACACAAAATAGTTGGCCAGAGACAATATATTCAAAGTCTCTCCAGCATGCCTGCCTAACATGAGCTGACCAAGAACAGTACCAGTACACATGCCCACCAAAGGAAGTAGGAAAAGCCCATGGAGAAGGTCTCAAACATTCACATAAAACCTATAAGCAAGTAAGGAGTGCTGAGAGTGGGATACATAGTCTTTCCCAAGGAAGAATACACCATCTGGTTACCCAATATCACATCATCAGCCCCGGAAACATGCATATGAGTAACGTTACCTTTACTGAGAAGGTGATAGATCGCAAAACGCATATATGCCTACAAGAACGATTAATGAAAAAAGAAGGTAATAAATTTTAAGAACAGCAAGATGGGGTACATGAGAGCCTTTGGGAGTAATACAAGGAAGTGGAATGATGTAATTCTATTATAATCTCAATAAATGGTGAATCTGTGACAATGATAGTGCTGGATTATTAAATAATCTCCCTGCTCTGTCTCATGACTGCCCCAACCTGTGTTCTCATCAACAGTGTATGAGGGCTCCCTTTCCTATACTCTCTCCAACACTGCCTTGTACTTGTCTTATAATCTCACCTTCTGACCACTGTGAGGCTGCACACAATTGCTGTCTGCATCAATATTGACCTCCTTACTAATGGCAGATGACACCTTTTGACATTCTAGAATACTGCTTGTCAAAGGATGTCTGATCAATTTCTTCACTCATTTTAAAATCTGAGTATTTATTTCCTTGCTGTCTGAGTCACCGTCCGATTGCTGTAAAGACACACCATGACCACTGCAACTCTTATAAAAGAAAACATTTCACTGGACCTCACTTAAATTTTCAGATGTATAATCTATCATCATAGCAGGAAGTATAACCACACAAAGTCAGACATAGTGCTTGAAGAGCTACTGAGAGTTCTACATCTCGATTCACAGGCAGTAGAAAGAGAAAGCAACTGGGTTTGGGTTGGACTTTTGAAACCTTAAAGCACACTCCAAGTGATGCACTTCTCTCAACATGGTCACACCTAATCCAAAAGGGCCACACCTCCTAATCACTCTCAATTAGTGTGCTCTCTGATGACTAAGAATTCAAATGTATTAACCCACAGGGACATTCGTATTCAAACTTACTTACTTACTACTAGCAAGATGTATGCATTCAATTATATTTCATATAACAATCCCTTATCAGAAGTACTTTGTAACAATTATTTTCCTACTAATTTGTTTAGTTACTTATTCCCTTTGTAAATTCTTGAATGAAGAAAATGACTTTAGGTTGATATTGTTATGTGTTTTTATTTGATTGCTTATGCTTTTGCTATCATACAAAGAAACCTACTACCAAGACCAGTACTGAGAGCTCTTTAACTGTTTCATTCTAACAGCCTATTCTATTGGAATAGTTCTATTTTGTAATTTAATTCTCTCTCATATATTATGTCCCAACCACAGTTTCCTACTCTCCTCCCAGTCCCTTCCTCAGACTTTCCTTCTATCCCAGATCCATTTTTCTTCCTCCTATTTTCCTTCTGAAAAGATCAGACCTCCCAAGGATATCTATTTCCGTGGCATATTATGTAGTAGCAAGACTAAGCACATCCTGCCCTTCATTTTAAGGTTGGAAAAGGTAGCCCAGTCGGAAGAAAAGGGTCCCCAAGCAAGCAGAAGAGTCAGAGACAGCTATTCCTGTTATTTTATACAAAAGTACCACACTACACATCCACAGCGTATATGCATATGACCTAGGCCAAATTCATACAGGCTCCCTGAGTGTCAATTCAGTTTCTGTGAGTCTCTATAATACCTGGTTAGGTTATTCTCTGAGCCATTCATTTGTGGTGTTTTTGACTCATCTGACTCCAACTATCCTTTCTCCCCTCCTACAGGACTCCCCAAGATCTCTTTCATGTTTGTTTTGTTCATTTGTTTATTATTTTTTTATTTTTGGTATTGTTCTCTTCAGCGTCTGATTATTGGAACTCCAGGCAGTGTAAGGTGTGGGCTTCCTCTAATGTCATAATTTTCAGGTTGGACCACTCATTGGTTGGCCATTCCCACAAATTCTGTG
This sequence comes from Mus musculus, assembly GCF_000001635.26. Lineage (NCBI taxonomy): Eukaryota > Metazoa > Chordata > Mammalia > Rodentia > Muridae > Mus > Mus musculus. Next base: position 24,526,123 of record NC_000069.6, on the reverse strand, counting down.
CCACCTTTACATAAGCTCACCTTGCAAGCCGGATAAATTGTAGGTTGTAGATTGCATAGCTAGTTCCAGCTAGATCAATAAGACAATTAAAGAAGATCAACAGGATAAAAATTGAAGGAAAGAAGTCAAAGTATCATTAATTGCAGATAATATGATAGAATAAGTAATAAGTAATTCCAAAAATTGTACCTGGGAACTTGTATAATTAATAGACAATTTTTTGTAAAGTGGCTACATATAAGATTAACTAACTAACTAAATAAATAACCTCCCTATATACAATGGTAAGTGGGCTGAGAAAAAAATCATGGAAAACACACCTTTCACAATAGCCATTTGAATAATTTTTGTGTCAGATAAAAAAGTAAAATTGAGTGTATTTGTATTCAAACATCCATTTTTTCAACATCATCTATTAAGTAATTTGTTTTTCTTCCTTGTGCATTTTTTTCCTGTCAGTATAACTGACCAAATATGTTTGAGATAAGTTTTGACCTCTAATTCCCTTCATATTTTTGTCTGGTATTGAACTTTTCAATGCATAAGTTATTCCCATCTTTGATTAAGCTTAAGCATTTTATTTTCTTTGATTTTATCATACATCAAATTGTTTCTTTAACTTCCTTTATCAATAGTTCCATGTTCAGAAAAGCACATTTTTTGGCTTTAATTACATCTAAGGTAACTATAATTCAGAAATATGAAAAGATCTGGACAAATTAAAAACAAAGATTGATTTCCACTTAAGCACAGAATAATCATTGAGTGTTACCTTAATAGTGATCAATCTAGCAACTGACGTTGCTTTTTAGGCTATTTCTGCAACATTTACACACATAGTAAGGCTTGCATGTACCTATGTGTACATATGTGCAGTATCTTTGTACTTGGTGAGGATGGTCTGTCTACATTAACATTGTATTTCCTTTGTTTTGACTAGGTTTCTTTCCTATTATCTATTGTAAAATACGCTCAAGTGTTCTAAAAATAAGTTGGCCTTCCTCAGAAAATGGCTGTACAATGAACTTAAGGGGACCTTGAAACCAAAGTCACTTTTACTTAACAAATTCAGTATTATTTGTATACATTTTACATTACATCTCCTGAAAATGAAGATATTAATCCATATGTGCAGTGTATTTTTTCCCACCTGTATTACCAACTGTCTCTCTGTCCTTGAGTTCCATTCCAGAGTGGTTCAACCTGAGAAAGGGACAACAGCTTCCTGCAGTAATCATATATGTCTGATATGTTTTTTGATTGTTATCTATAAATCCCTCAAATAACCCTGACACCTAAGCAGTGTTTTGCCTCAAACTGTGTTAGAAAGGAATGTTCAGGAACAAATAATGCAGTAGAGGACAAATCCAATATTTCTTTTTAGTGATTACTAACAGACCTTTTGAAGATTTAGGGTAAGGGTTAAGTGATGAAAATAAAATGAGACATTAAAGAATTTAATATTGTTGCTCTCTGTTCTGAAATGCTTACATATCACGTGCTAAGCTGAAACTAGGAATGACTGCCTAGACTTTTTATCCTGGCTCCCAGATAATTGACTTTAAACTGGCTCAAATTCCCTCAGAAGAAGAAATGCTACTTCAGTTCATATAAAGGAAGATTTACGTGATCGTCTAAATAGTTTACTTCACATTATAAGATATAATATATTACATGACTTAAAAACAGCATATCTTACCTAAATATTAAATTTTGTACAGAAATTTTGTTTAAAAAAATCCTTCAACTATTTGAATTTATATGACGAGAAACCTCACAACTGTTGTACAAAATAGATTGCGCCACTCATGAGCTAATTCTAACTTAACAGAGATAATCCCAAATGGATATCATTATTACCTGTGGCAGGCTGATTTCAGAGATCATATAACACACGTGCCAAGGAAATGATAACTCATTGCATTGGGATGAATGAGAACATATATTTCCTTTTACATTAATATAAAAATCTCTGAAAATCCTTTACTAATACTCCTCTGCTCTTCTCAAGGAATTAGGAAACACACAAACTCTCATGATTACAGAATTGTGGAGCAAGAAACTGCCACTGTATTCATGATAGAGATTTTGCTAGCATGGGTTTATTATGAGAGACAGAAATTAAAAAGAGGACCAACTAATATGCACAGAACCTAGAAACAGCATCATTTTTAAGTAGGGCAGCTAATCCTGGAAGATCCAGGGAATAGTAACAGAGATGGAGCACTTTGATGTTGGCTGAAACAAGGGGTCAATAAGTAAGGTGATAATAATTCCACCATGAGCACCCAACTTTGTATAGCCTAGAACTCAATTTAAAGTTGAGCACAGTGACTCATATCTGTAATCAGTTCAAAGCATGTTGAGCCCATAGTGTTGGCAGAGGAGAGGGAGGAAGGAGAGATGCCTGGGATCACTAACCAGCTGATCATGCCAAGTTTCGAGATCTTGTCACAAAAAAATGAGAAAAAGAGCTACAGAGGAAACACTGTCCTCTAGCTTCACATTTACACATGTGCATTGCATATATGAATTTTTACATACATGTACAATATACATACACACAAACTACTACTGTCCCGAGAATGGTTAGTGTAATGATAAAAACAACAACAGTAAATGTTTAGGTGATAAATACCACACTATTTAGTCATTGCTTTAACACAGTTTTACTATCTTGAAGAAGTATCAGCACTATCAAGAAATTTAAGAATGAACCTAGGTAAGTTAGTGGAGCACTGAGATATCCTTCCCAGAATGATGACATGGGAGACTGGAAAACTGTTAGAATACTCAGGGTTCAAGTATCAGAAAGAATGGTGCTTCTGCCAATCAGGAAGGCAGATAGAAAGCACATCTTTTAGTCCCTTAAACACAGAGAATCAACTCTTCAGGTTGAAAAGACAAAAGATAAGGTGAGATACAGGGACTGGAGCTGGCAAGAAGCTGAAGCCTGAAATCTGTGGTGGTCAAAGTTATGGTGCTTCAATCACAGATAACAGGAACTCTGAAGGAACACATGCATTAGAAGTTCAAGGAAAAGAAAGACTTGGGTGTGCATTTCAGACTTTGACTAGTACGTGGGGAGAACAGGGCAGTTATCGTGGTTTTGGGGTAGGGGGTTCACATCTCTCTAGAGTAAATGTCTGAGCTTCTTTTGAGGAAGAATACAGCTCAGCAGTGACGAATGCTTTGATTTTATCAAGGAGAAAAGGGTTAAAATTACAGGAAGATACAGGTGGACTATGAAGTCCTGATTTGGGACCAGATCAGCAAGATTCATGATATGGAAAGAGAGAAATGGCCACCTCTTCCTTCTTATTGCTGACATTATGATATATGGCTTTATCAAATCCTCTGAAGATAATAATAAAAGTATAGGCTGTTTTGTCTTTTCCTTGGTAGCCTAATGGGGATTTCTCTGTTATAAGCTTGTTTAAAAATACAAGGAACAAATACTTCAAGTTTATTATCAACCAAATGTCTAACAGATAAAGTGCAAAACTAGTTTGTAGATCCTTACCTTTTGAAGAGAGCAAATTTGACTGTTAGAACTGACAGTGATAGGTCACAGTGATCATATGATTACGTATATCAACACAAGAAAATAACTGTTACTTATCATACCTATTGGCTTCATCCAGTAGCTTAAGAGAACATTTGCAGAGACACACAGCCAAACATTAGGTGGAGCTTGGGGAATCCTTGAGGAAAGGAGAAAGAAGTATTATAGGAGCTAGAGGGGTAGAGGTTGCTAAAAGAACACAGCCCTCATAATCAACTAAGGACATCACACAGTAACGAAACAGTTACTAAACACAATTACTGAACACAGTGCTAAACTGACAGTCACAGAACCTGCATAGGTCTGTACTAGGTCGTCCTTATATATGTATAGCTTGGCGTTCATGTGAGATACCTAACAGTGGGGTCTGGGGCTGTCTCTGACTCTTTGGCCTGCCTTTTGGGGCCCTTTTCCTTCTACAAGTTTACCTCATCCAGCTTTGATGTGAGAATATGTGTCTGGTCTTATTGTAGCTCCTTATGCTGTGTTTGGTTGATGCCCATTGAAGACCTGCTCTAGGAGAAGAGGTGAAGCAGAGGTGGATCCTTGGGAAAAAGAAAGGAGAAAAGACTTATGGGGTAGAGGAAGAGGAAACTGCATTCAGGATATACTATATAAAACAAGAATAAACAAAAAATTCTAAAAGAAAATTAAAAATAAAACCTAGACTTCTACAAGATTCTATTAGTTAACATAATAGGTAACATACTACATATTAAATCTTTGCAAAGCAATGAGAAATGTCAAAATTCTTTTACTACAATCAGGAACAACAATAACAAAAGAGTACTCTGTGAGGCTAAAGAGACATCTTAGTGTTTATTAGCAAGAATACCTCTGGACGACATAGGTTCAAGTCACAGTAACATGTGGTATCTCACAGCTGTCCACAACTCAGTTCTGGGAATCCAGACTGTTTTCCGGCCCTCATGGCCTATTATAAAACATCCATACAAATAAAAAAATTAAAAGAGGATTTATTACTTTTTTATGTATTTGTAGGAGAAAACAGTTTACTTCATTTCTCAAAATGGAGGTAAATATTTGTCAATGGTGAAAATACCATGACTAGGGGATTTAGATTGTTAGGAATAGTGAAGGAAATTTTAGAATATACAGATGAATGAGAAGCAAGTGCAGAAAGAAGAGAAAACTCACACAGAGAGACACAATAAAGAGAGTAAAAGACATATTGTCCTGATTCAGTCCTCAGAGACTTATGCAGATCCTTATAGAAAAAAGGCACCAGTGGATGACTCAACATCTTTGAGAAAACAATTTGTGTTGATTATTTATGATAAAATGAAGTTGTAAATAACAAAAAGGTACTGTTTTCCTTAAAAAACAAACAAACAAACAAACGAACAAAACCTCCAGCATGTCTCCTTTGATTCATAAGGCAAAAAAGCTGAAATGTAGTCATACCAGCTTTAGCATGCTTATAAAATGTCCTTATAGTTCACAGTAATTTGGACTTTACACATATAAAATGGAATTATATACTATGCTATCATGTTATTTCTAAAAGGATTCCATGGGATGAGGGTGTGAAATAAAGGCAAGTCAGGTTTAGAAAATATTTGTTTACCCTTATTAATTGTTTGAAAGTCAGTCTGTTTCTGCTTTTCTGCTTTTACAAATATTTTCAAAAGTTGTATAAGGAGGCATTTAGTTGCTTTGTGTGGCCATTAAATATTTTTCCAACCCCATAATTAAAAAACAATAATAAACCAACCAGACCCTCCCCCCACCCAGAGCTCCCAGGGACTAAAGCACCAACCAAAGAGTACACGTGGAGGGATCCATGGATCCAGCTGCATATGTAGCAGATGATGGCCTTATCTGGCATCACTGAAAGAAGGGGAGGCCCTTGGTCCTTCACAGAATTAAGAGCCTCCTTTTGGTGGATGGCTTGATGACTCAGTATAGGAGAAAGCCATAGCAGTATGATGGGAGTGGGAACTCCCTCACAGAGGCAGGGGGAGAGGGTATGGGATAAAAAGTTTGCAAGGGGGAAACCTGGAAAGGGATATTATTCAAAATGTAAATAAATAAAATAACCAATTAAAAAAAGAAAATGTATGAACATAGAAAAAGTATGTTTTCTTTATCATTTCTGTGTAATGGCATATTAAATACAAAATCAAAACTTGCCTGTCTATAATCAAGGCTGCTTGTCCAGGATGTCTCGGTGGAAATTGGATTTCTCAAGCAAATATTATGATTAAACATTTGAAATTCATAAAGTATGATATTTAAGAATATAAATTTACACTCATACTAATTCATATAGAGGAAAACTATTGTATCATTTCCTGTTTAAAATTATCCCTGTTTTGCTAACAGTAAATGTAAAACCTGCCATTGGCTGTTTATTTAAAAGAAAGATGTGTTGGTTGTTTTCTACTTTAGTATGTGTTGTGAAAATATTTTTCTTCTCCTTTTATAAGCTCAAATTGATTTTTCATAGAAATGCAAAAGTCCCCATTATCAGATAATGTTGAGAACATACAATCATAAGCCTGGAAGAGGTAATTTGTTTCCTGTCCCTCTGCTATTCAGACAGTTCTTCATCCACAATTCTTCCAGTGCTATATAGATGTCATTAATATATCTTCCCTTGGTATCATCTTATATTTCATTATTCTATTCAGAAAAGTTTGCTCAAATTCTAACCTTACTCATTCTCTTTGTAATTTAAATTCATTACCTCTAATCCTATTTTCAGTTGAAACAAAGAATAGATGCTATTGCCAAATTATATCTGTTCTCATATTTGAAGATTGCATAGGTTTTCAACTTCCATTTCTCTACAAGGCAAAACATTTCTTAAAAATTATGCATTGCAAATTACTTCCATGCCCTTTGTAGTTGGGTCAAAAGCAGAACAAAAAATAAGTAAGGGAGTAAGAATAATAATAATAATAAAGCTAGTGAGATTTATCATTTAGTGAAACAGTATTCATCTAAGACTGATTGTGTAGGAAGGGAGAGTAGGAATGAATTAAATGGTGTAGCTAGGACAACAGCCTGTCCCTATGAGACTGTGGTATAGCAGAGAATTATGGATAAGAAAACTGGATTTAATAAAGTAGAAAAAGCTTTTGTTCTTCACTCCCAATAACCATCTGAGCTTTCGATAGAAAGTGTATTATTGTAGAAGGAACCATTGATGATTCCATGAACATATAATTAAAGAAAGCTACACTGAAGTCTCTTTAGGAAAAGCTAAGCAAATTTGTAAGAACTTTTATTAATAATAAAAGTATAAAATAATTTCAAAGAATAATAAAATGAGACCTTGGAGCTAACTTTTCCATAGCTTTCTACTTCATTTTCTCTAGAGTTTTAAAGAAAACTACAATGTAGTTTCCTTTCTGAGTATGTTATCCAAGAGTTATCCAGCATATGATGCTATTACAAGGTAGAACTGACGCTAAATTCCAGTTCATGGAATTTATTCAGGTGTGTAATGCAAAGGAGAAGCAGAAAGTGCTATCAACAGTATGCAGGTTAGTATTCTTCCATTTAAGGTGCAGTGAGAAAGAAGCTTTAAAATGACTCTAATTTGTGATTGCACACCCAGTAGAAAGTGGATGTCACAACACAAATTATCAGTGTATGAAATTCACACACATAGACACACATACACACGCACACACATATTCAGTTAGGCATTAATATTTCTATATACTCACATATAGAAAAACATTACATATGAGTATATGCCAAGTTGAACTTGTGTGTGTGTGTGTGTGTGTGTGTGTGTGTGTGTGTGTGTGTGTGTGTGCGCACGCATGCGCGCACACGCACAGACGCTTCTGATTATGAAAGTGATAGACCCTGGCTTTCCCCTGTACTGGGGCATGGCAGGTGGAGGGTATAGGGAACTTTCAGGATAGCATTTGAAATGTAAATAAAGAAAATATCTAATAAAAAAGAAAGTGATATAGAATAAATACTAATTCTCTTTACTTTAAGAAAATAGGAAGAGTAAACAGACATCTTATGCAAATCTATATTCAGATTTGATCCATCCACTTTTATCCACTGTCATCTCTTTGGTTTGTATTACATGTCTTCTCCATATCAGGGAATGTTGATTACAATAATTATGTTCATTTTCCCAGCAATTTTAGAGAAAGCTTTATATTCATTCTTGAATTTCATATTTTTCAGCTTTCTTCACAGCCAGTTCTGATATCATATGTCTTCAGTACTGATCTTCAGCTTGGTGATGGTGTTTACACATTTCCTGTAATTTTTAAGATTTTTTTTTTTACATCTAAATGTAATGGGTTTTAATAGTGTAAAAGTAATGTTTTCAACAGTGTAGGCTTTAATTTTCTTACTGATAATAAATCTTATTGTTTTAAAAAACAATCCATTTTTATTCATTATTCTTTTATTATTGGATCTATTAATTTGTCATGCCTATCAAGTTTTAATTAATTAAGTTTTAAAAGCTTTGTATATGAACTCTTTAGCTATAGCACTCTCATGAATTAGTGAATTAGTGTTTATCTTGTGTCCATGTGTCCATGGCTAACTACTTATAATCAGACGTCCATTGTCGGAATTAACTCTCTGTCTCTCAGCAACCTATGATTACTGTTTAACTGTTTCCTTTATCTTTTGTTTTTATTTTTATTTTTTTGAGAAGAGCCTCTCTGTGTAGCTCTGTCTTATAACGCAGCGATCCTCCAGTCTCTTCCTCCCTCCTAAATGTATCTGCCAGCACTGCCCAGTAATAGGTAATGCATCTTGATATCATCCAACCTCACTCTACTGCTACAGCTTCCATGGCGGCTGTTCCCCCAACATTTCCATCTACTAAATTCATAGCCTGTTGTGCTAATAGATAACCTACCAAGTCCAATCAAGTAGTGCTATCCATATGCACATGGCAGGACAGCAGCCCTTTCCTAGTCAATGCACATCATCGTTCACAGATTCTCATGTCAGTGTCACTTCATCTTTGATACAGTATTTGAGAAAATTTAATGAAAGTAAGCTGTACACATGCATGTATTAAGTCTTAAAAATAAAACTATAAGTAAATCAGGAGCTAAACCTAGTGACTTGCCTTTTTTGTTAATTTGTTAGTAACCTACATATTAAATTTTATATTCATCTTGATATGATTTAATGCTTAGCTTTACTGTTGTAAAAATCTATGCTTCCTACTAATTTTTGATAAACTTAAGTATTCGGCAAAAATAAAGTGTATTAGCTTTTATATCTACAACATTTAAAGCTTTGTAAGATGTCTGAAGCACTCTTCCTGTATTTGTATATTAATGAAATTTTTGTTTCAAATTTTCAGAGACGTGTACAAAATCAAACACAGACTGACTCCTGCAGATGTGAATATGATCTTTACACGTTTTGTAGCATAAAGATTGAATTAATATAATTCTGTGTCTTCGCCTTATTCAGAACTCTCCTTGTTGAAAATGTGATATACTGTATTTGGTCATAAGCACTATTCACAATCCTTGCAGGATAGTGAGAAATCATGCCAGTTGCTCTGTCTCTGCTGGCTTATTACTGAAAATCATCTTGAATACTGCATTGCATCCATGTGTATCTGTTGAATACTAAATATTCATAGAAAGAAAAATTCAGGTCCGCTAAGATTGTCATAAGTGAGGTGTTATATTGTGAAGCAACCCTCTGGCCTACCCAGTAACTAGTGAAGGATCTGGGAAATCAGTGTAGAATAGGCTGAAGTAGCAATAGATTTGGTAAGCAACTGCCTCACAGCTTTGATAGAAAAATGAATAAGCAATCTGCATTTGACTTATATGTTGTAGTCTGAGATTTTTTTTTCCTTTCTGACACTCTAATGAAAGCAACCAATCTGTAGCTGACCAGGCAAAAATAGTTTCCCCATGGCAGAACCTGGGGAAATGGTGTTCATCAGATGGAACGAGGTTCAGAGGAATTTCTTCTTAATTATTGTAACAGAGCATGCAGCATATACTACTGACAACATGTGGTTTTAGAAATGATTTTCACAAAGAATCATCTCAAACTGTTGAGGACTGTTGAATGAAATCGTGAAAATGTCACATTTATCATGTTCCTTCATTATGTGAGTGTTTCCCTGTATCCACTGGATGGCTATCTAGTCCTCAGTTGATGTGCACTAAAGCTGTCTATATGTCTCTGCTTTGTGAGTAGTACTGTTTTAGATATGAACCTCGGTGTTTCTATTTCTTTGGGTTTGGTGTTAGGATACCAGTTCTTTGTTGAGTGTCTGAGGAACCACATTCGTTTATCTATAACTACTAGACAGGTTGACGCCTCTATCAAACATTGTGTGAAAGTCTCTCTTTCTCCACATACTATTTATGAATTGTCAACTTTTGTCTTCTTAATGATAACTATTCTTACTTGGGTGATATGGTCATGTATTGTGATTTGAGGTTTGCATCTACAAAGGGTAGTTACATTTAGCAATCCTTCAGAGGCCTGTTGTCCATTTCTATGTTCTCATTTGAGAAAAGTCTGTTTAGGTCTATTGCCCATATTTTTTTAGCCAAATTATCTAGTTTCTTATTGCTATTTAAATTCTTCAGTCCCTTGTGTATTCTAGATATTAGCTGCATGACAAATGTAAGATTTGCTTTCTCTTATTCTGTAAGTTGGCTGTTTACAACAGATGACCTCATTTCCCATAATTCTCAATTTAATTATGTTCTGAATGTCTTTCACAGTAAATTCTGTATGCTACTTTTTATTACATCTTTCTTTAAAATATCTAACTAATATCTACTGAAGTAATTTTAAGTTAGAAAATAAACCTGATTTTAAATAAATTTTAATGGGAGATGTACATTTTATACTTATTAAAATTGTTAGTTGAAAACTTCTAATACACATAAGAGAAAAGAAGTTTTTAGTTGAATAAGCTATCGCTGCTTTATTAATCAAAATTTACTTTAACGCAAGGAAAGACTACCTCAAATTTTAAGAGTTGCCCCCAAATTAGTTACTCACCTTATGTCATTATCAAAATTTTAATGTCTTAGTAATGTTGACTGTAAAATGATGCTAACGTGTTTTATAGCTATCAATTATACTCACTTTGAATCATTTCTTTAAGAAGTAATATTTTCTTATATATTTCATAAAATAATGTTTAGTGCATTCATGCTATGATGTCATTTTTTGTGGTAAAAACAGTAACACCATTTTGATTTATAATTAGTTTTCCATTTTTAATAGTATCATTAAATGTTAGCATTTGTATTTCTTCCATTTTAAGCATCACTATAAAATTGTCTGTCAACACTAAATTAGTGGCTTGATACTGAATTAATACACAACCCATTACTGGTGAAAACTTTCAGGTTTGATGGAACAGGATTAATGTTCCATGGTACTTAACACTGTGGACTCCAGAAAGCCACCACTTCTGCAGTAATAATAGACTATTGGATAGCAGCCAGACATGCACAGTGTTCAAACCCATTGCTTATGTGTTTGACAGAAACATCTGGCAGCACAGATGCTGGTTTCTAGAGAGCCATAATTATTTTGAGAGAAGGAAGTCGCTGTTTTACACAGTTATTATCATGCTACCACTTCAGGTATCAAAATGTGGTGATCATGTGTGCTTCTTTGACAGCACACACTTTTTCAGTTTTACAGATGGAATTCCTAGATCACGTATAACTTCAAACATAAAGATCTTTATGTGGTATTATGTTATCAAAAAGTTTCAAAGGAGCATAGAGGGTGTGAGGAAAATGTCTTGTTTCTAAGGATCTGGCCAACAAACATTGAACTAGATGACATAAATCCATAGGCTAGCCAGTTACCAAGAAAAGTTGATGACAAAACTGCCTCTTGATTTTGCACTCTGTCCTGCAAACACTCACAAGTAAATCTGTCAGATTTTTTACCAATGAAAGTATGTGAGCTTAGCTTTGTTTATCTCAGCTGTTATAAATTCTCTTTTTCTCTCTCTCTTAGAAAGATTATTAAAAAGGATATGACAGGTGTCAGTGAATCTATCTGTTTTTAACGTTTAGAGCAGTATTTCATATGCCATGTGCACCCACAAAAATAATGATCTGGAATTCTTTTGGAAACTGTTACTTCTGAGACTCAAAAAGAGATATTTATGACTCGATCCCATAATAACCACTTTGGGTAGCCTACTTTGGTGAAAATGAATGGGGTAGTTTTGAAAAGAGTTAGAATGATGATCAAGGTATGCATGTTTACATTTTACTTCCCTTTGCTGCTCAAGCTGAGAGTCTGAACAAGAGATTTTCTGCATTGACTTGTCCTTTCTTTGTTTCATCAAATGTTAATGAGAGCCTATGTTGTGCAGGACGTTCTAGTAAGTGTCAAACACACAACAGTGACTGAAATGATCACAATCACTGCTTTCCTGTAGTTCACAGCTTAGTCACAGGAGTGTAGTATTCAAAGGCAGCCATGACCAAGGAGGTGAAGAGGCCAAATAAGCTCTAAATAGAATCCTATAATTACCTGTAGAAGATGTGGCTGAAAGGGAAAGGATGTTCTACCAGATGGAATCAAAATTCAAAACATGGTAAAACAATGAATCATTAAAAAAAAAGAAAGAAAAGAAAAGAAAAGAAAAGAAAGAAAAGAAAAGAAAAGAAAAAATTCACTTGCAGTCTGAGCACCTTGGCTCTCCAACATGAGAGTGAACATTCTGTCTGAATCTCAGCTTCCCTCTACACTCAGGTTGCTTCACTCATGCAGCATCTCTCTTCAGATCAACAGTGGGCAAGAAAGGGTTTGGTGAAGTGAGCCACAGTGGCTATCGAGAACCTGCCACTTTAGATGCTGGTGACCCACCTTTCTATAAATGAACTGCATCCCTTTGTACTTTTTGTACTTCCGGTAACTATGTTCATTTGTTTCAGTAATAATAGCTTTTGAATGCATTAAGAAACCTGTTTATTGTTTTATAAAGTAGAAAAAAATTCTAGGAAATACTAAACATAAAAATTATGGACTGAAATTAAGCTTTGTCTATTAAAAGCAATAGAGATAATCAATTATTACAGTGGTATGTGTTCAGTAACTCCCTTTGTCTTAATTTGATTTACTGTTGCTCTGATACAAAACAATGACCAAAATAAACGTGGGGAGAATTTTTTTTTAATAATTCCATATAAAAGTTTATCATCAAAAGCAGTGAGAGCAGGAACTCATACAGGGCAGGATCTTGCGAGGCAAGAGCTGTTGCAGAAGTCATGGAATGGTGCTGCTTACTGGCTTGCTCACTCTACTTTCTAAATATTCGATATTTTGTGTATTTACATTTCTATTTTATTAGATATTTTCTTCATTTACATTTCAAATGTTTTCCCGAAATTCCCCTATACCCTCCCACCGCTCTGCTTCCCAACCTACCAACTTCTACTTCCTGGCCCTGGTATTCCTCTGTACTGAGGCATATGATCTTCTCAAGACCAGGGCCTCTCCTCCCATTGATGACCAACTAGGCCATACTCTGCTACATATGCAACTAGAGACACAAGCTCTGGGGTTACTGGTTAGTTCATATTGTTGTTCCTCCTATAGGGTTGCAGACCCCTTTAGCTCCTTGGGTACTTTCTCTGGCTCCTACAATGGGGACCCTGTGTTCCATCCAATAGATGACTATAAGCATCCACTTCTGTATTTGCTAGGCACTGGAATAGCCTCACAAGAGACAGCTATATCACGGTCCTATCAGCAAAATCTTGCTGGCATATGCAATAGTGTCTGGATTTGGTGGTTGTTTATAGGATGGATCCCCAGGTGAGGCAGTCTCTGGATGGTCGTTCCTTCAGGCTCTGTTCCTAACTTTGTTTCAGTAACTCCTTCCATGAGCATTTTGTTCCCCATTCTAAGGAGGAACCAAGTATCCACACATTGGTCTTCCTTCTTCTTGAGTTTCACGTGTTTTGAAAATTGTATCTTGGATATTCTAACTTTCTGGGCTAATAATATCCACTTGTCAGTAAGTGTATAGCATGTGTGTTCTTTTGGGATTAGGTTACCTCACTCAGTTTGATATCCTCCAGATCTATCCAATTGCCTAAGAATTTCATAAATTCATTGTTTTTTAATTGCTGAGTAGTACTCCATTGTGTAAATGTACCACATTTTCTGTGTCCATTCCTCTGTTGAGGGACATCTGGGTTCTTTGCAGCTTCTGGCTATTATAAAGAAGGCTGCTATGAACATAGTTTAGCATGTGTCCTTGTTACAATCTTCTGGGTATATGCCCAGGAGAGGTATTGCTGGCTCTCCCGGTAGTACTATGTCCAATTTTCTGAGGAACTGCCAGACTGATTTCCAGAGTGGTTCTACCAGCTTACAATCCCACCAGCAATGGAATATTATTTCTCTTTTTCCACATTGGCCACCATCTGCTGTCACCTAAACTTTTGATCTTAGCCATTCTGACTGATGTGAGGTGGAATCTCAGGGTTGTTTTGATTTGCATTTCCCTGATGATTAAGGATGTTGAACATGTTTTCAGGTGCTTCTCAGCCATTCGGTATTCCCCAATTTAGAATTATTTGTTTATCTCTGCACCCCATTTTTAATAGGGTTATTTGATTCTCTGGAGTCTAGCTTCTTGAGTTCTTTGTATATATTGGATATTAGTCCCCTATCAGATTTGTGATTGGTAAATATTCTTTCCCAATCTGTTGGTGGCTTTATGTCTTATTGACAGTGTCTTTTGCCTTACAGAAGCTTTGCAATTTTATGAGGTCCCATTTGTCAATTCTTCATCTTCTAGCAGAAGCCATTGTTGTTCTGTTCAAGAATTTTTCCCCCGTGCCTACATCTTTGAGCTTTTCCCCACTTTATCCTCTATAAGTTTCAATTCAAATATTATCCCCTTTCCCACTTTTCCCTTCTGGAACCCTGCATCCCATCATCCCTTCCCCTGTTTCTATGAGGGTGCTTCCCACCACACCCCCCATTCCTGCATCCCTGCCCTGGCATTCCCCAACACTGGGACATCGGGCCTTCACAGGCCCAAGTGCCTCTACTCCCATTGGTGTCCAACAAGGCCATCCTCTGCTAAGTGTGTGGCTGTAGCCATGGATCCATCCATGTGTTTTCTTTGGTTGATGGTTTAGTCCTTGGGAGCTCTGGGGCATCTAGTTGATTGATATTCTTGTTCTTCCTATGGGTTGGAAACTCCTTTTAGAATCCAGGAACATCAACCCAGGTATGGAACTATAGGCTGAGTCCCCCCTGCCCCCCCAGCCCCCCAGTCAATCATTAATTTAAAATTGACCTTCAGGAATGTGGAAAACCCCATTTTAAAGTGGCATTTGCCTTTCTATCTGTCCTTCCTTCCTTCCTTCCTTCCTTCCTTCCTTCCTTCCTTCCTTCCTTCCTTCCTTCCTTCTGTCCTTCATTCCTTTGTTCCTTTTTCTTTTATTAATAGATGTATTTAATTCACATTTCAATTGCAGATTCCCCTCCAACCTCTTCTCCCAGTCTCTCCCTCTGTTTCACTTTTCTTGTTCAACCTCCTTTTCCTCCCAGAAAAAGGGAGACCTCCCATGAATGTCAACCTACCTCTCCTACCTAGTTTCCTCCCTCCATTCACCATGATGTCCCTTTTGTTTCCACTTCTCAATGAGATGAAAGTGTTCTCTTTTTTAAAGTGAGGTTACTTCCTCACAGGTGACTTTAGCTTGCATCTACTCTACATAAAACTATTCTATTATAAATAAAGCTGCTATGAACATAGTGGAGCATGTGTCCTTATCGGTTGGGGCATCTTCTGGATATATGCCCAGAAGAGGTATTGCTGGATCTTCCGGTAGTACTATGTCCAATTTTCTGAGGAACCGCCAGACTAATTTCCAGAGTTGTCTCTAGCTGCATATGTATCAAAAGATGGCCTAGTCGGCCATCACTGCAAAGAGAGGCCCATTGGACTTGCAAACTTTATATGCCCCTGTACAGGGGAATACCAGGGCCAAAAAGGGGGAGTGGGTGGGTAGGGGAGTGGGGGGTGTATGGGGGACTTTTGGTATAGCATTGGAAATGTAAATGAGCTAAATACCTAATAAAAATGGAAAAAAAGAGAAAATATGTAAATGCTCAGTAGTATTCAGTAGTAGAAATGCTAGGCTAGTATGTCATGTGCCCCAGGTTCAATCCTTCACACTGCAAAGCTAAACAAATAAAATTTACAAATATGAAGAAAAAAAAACTATTCAGTGCCACCTGCCATTAGGTTTATTTACTTTGTTTTGAGACTGGTTTCCTCAATGCAGTTCAGACTGGCCTATCAGTCACTATTGAAAAGCTACCTAATTGTTCTCATCCTCTTGCATATAGTAGCTAGGTTCATCATCTGATTTCAGGCATATACTGTCACAACCTTTCATGCAAAGATGAGGGTGAAATGTGGCAAACACTACCAACTGATACACATCTCTGGCCCATCCTTTGGTGAGAAGGTTCTAACACTTCTAAGTGAGTAGTCAAGTCCAATGTCACTGAGAAAAAAAAAATAAAGATATCCCCAGGCAAGCCATGTGATGTTATTATAAAATAAAAACAACATATTCACAATTATGAAGCTCCTTTTCAAGATTTAGATTTGTGCATTTCTCTGACTTTTCAGGCTACTGTTTAAGAGTTGGCAATTTTAGTAACTTTTTTTAAAATTAGGTATTTTACTCATTTACATTTCCAGTGCTATCCCAAAAGTCCCCCATACCCACGTCCCACTCCCCTACCCACCCACTCCCACTTTTTGGCCCTAGTGTTACCCTGTACTGGGGCATATAAAGTTTGTGTGTCCAATGGGCCTCTCTTTCCAGTTATGGCCGACTAGGCCATCTTTTGATACATATGCAGCTAGAGACAAGAGCTCCGGGGTACTGCTTAGTTCATAATGTTGTTCCACCTATAGGGTTGCAGTTCCCTTTAGCTCCTTGGATACTTTCTCTAGCTCCTCCATTGGAGGCCCTGTGATCCATCCAATAGCTGACTGTGAGCATCCACTTCTGTGTTTGCTAGGGCCCGGCATAGTCTCACAAGAGACAGCTATATCTGGGTCCTTTCAGCAAAATCTAACTCTTAACAGAGTGCATCTATTTGTTTGTTGAAGATAACTTATCTTCCTGAACTCCCCTCTATCTCAAAAGTTTGATTCTAAATATGATCCCAGGCTCACATTTGAATATCTGGATCCCAAGTGGTGGTACCCTTTTGGGAGGAAGTTAAAGTTATCAGAGTGTAGTGGGCTGATAGAAATAAGCTAATAGGGTCAGATCTTAGGTTGTCCCTGCTTCCCAACCACACTCCTCTTTCCCTCTCTGCCTCCCCTCCTCCTCCTTCCCCTCCCCTCCCTCCTTTTCTTCATCTTCTTCTTTGACTTAATCTAACATTTTTTTTAGTTTTACTTAAATTGTATCATGTATATATTTTGATCACATTCTTGCTTCTTTCTCAACTCCTTCTAGATTATCCTTACCTTCCTACTCCTTTGACACCAATGGTCTACTTTGTTATATGCTGAAATATAAGCAAACGGCTCCATACTCTAACTGCTATGGAGGCTAGCATGCTTTCTCACCTTGAAAGTGTGAAGCAAAGAAAATCATCCCCAAAGTTACCCCTTTCAGATATTTTGCTGCAGAGTGTAGAACAGTAACCAACGCAAACTATTTCTCCATTTTTAGTGCCCATCTTCACGACACCTATAGGGGAGAAGTGAGAAGACATCCATTTCATTTCATCCTGCTTTTATCACTGTTGAAGACAGTCCCTCTAACTAATGTCTTTCCTTCCATCCTCCTCCTCCTTTACTCAAGAACATAGAAAGTTTCCTCACTGAGCACAAGGCCACAGGCACTGTCTCTAACAGAGCATGTTGAGAGGTATGGGACCTCTCAAATATGTAGCTCTATAAAATCAAGGTATTTGGGGGAATAACTCAGAAGTCTTTTGGGAGTGTCATTCTACTAGAGGATCCTTGGACCACCCCTGTACTAATTTCTTAACATGCAACACTCAGAAGAACAGTAACTGCATTTTAGTTCAGCCACTTTTACATTTGAATGATTAGAAACTTGTTTCTATACAGTTTTTTGAAATAAGAAATTATAACTTCAAATATTTATCTATAAATTCATTTTATTTTATTTTAGCATGTGTGTGTGTGTGTGTGTGTGTGTGTGTGTGTGTGTGTATTATATGAATTAGTAGCTCTCAAAGAGATCAGAAAAAGAGTGTTAAATCCCTGAAAACAGTATTGATGATTTTGATGAATTATGTGAATGCTGGAAATCAAACCCAAGTTGTCTATAAGAGTATCAAGTTTTCTTACCTACTGGGCCATTTATCCAGGCCCCACATATTATTTTTAAAAATTAATATAAATAATAAGTGTGTTAGTCTGAGACAAAATTCATTCTCATCTAGATCACTGGCTGGTGAGCTACAGATACAATTGGTTGTACATTCTGTCCTTGTGTTCTGGACTTAGTCTACTATTGATTGGTTGATTTATAAAGGGTAATGCTGTCATTGACTAGATGCTTTTCAAAGCCTATTTATTCAAGGGAATTTCATTGATTAATTGATATTTTTAAAACCAGTTAGGAAACAACTGAGAAGAAAGGCTCTGTTTTAGTATGGATATTTTTTGTTGTTGTTGTTGTTGTTGTAGTATAACAAAACTGGGGAAGAGTTTATTTCCACTTGAAGTTACAATTCAGTACTGAGGGATGCTAAGGGAGGAAGCTGGATTCAGTAACTGAAGCAAAAGCTTTGCAGGAATACTGCTTATTGGTTTGATTCTGATGGCATGTTTGCTTTGCTTTCTTACACTACCTCGGATCACCTGTTTAAGGTAGCAGCATCCATGGAGGGTTATAACCTCCCACTATTTTGTTAGATTTTTAAAGAGGACACACAGTTGCCTACATGTCAGTCCTACAGAAACATTTTCATAACTGACAAAAAAGGCCCCTCCTACAATTATGAAGTGAGAGGGGGTCATTAGTTTACACTGCTCTTCTCAACTAGTGGGACTTCAACATTGTTCAAGCACATCATAGTCAGACATTCCATTCCAGCAAAGATGCTAACACAGCACATGCCTGAACTTCATCTGTGGGGCAGTAGAGCCTGGGAATCAGAATTTTTCAAATCTCCCAGAACTGTATCAACTCTTGAAGGAATTGGTTTGGTGTTACTAAAATTTGCCCTTTTTTTTTTTTTTTTATACCTAGCCATGGACATGCCTTCTTTATTTTAACAAACACCTCACAGGTGATCTCTTCAGGCAGATACAACTTTTCTCTGGGACCTACTGTGTACCTTTAATGACTTCAAGATGGGTTTCTTGTAATTGTATCAACAGTAAATTGTATATATCCAAAATTTCATCTTTGTTGCATCTTTTCTTTAAACCCTGAAGTGTTAGTTATAGGAATAGTTAACCACCTCTCTTCTCAGAGAAAAGCTCAATACTTCTAGAGGAAAAAAAAAAAGAAAAAAAGAAAAAGACAACAAGAGCTTAGATTTTTACATTTTAATTGACAGATAATCTGCTACCTTGTTGCTATGTAACAAGGAAGACTTTATTTTGTCTCTCTTGCCTTTCTTTCATCTACAAATTAAGTGAAAACACTACTTTTGTCATCGGACTACAAGAATTAAATTTATTATTACTTATAAAGTATCTAAAACAGCTCTGGTCTAGAAGTGTCACATAACACATAGGATGCTAATGTCATATATTTTTTAATCATTATATTGCATGTGAGTAGTTGGGAAGAAAGAGAAGCTTGGCAACTGTCATTGTGTTTTTTTTTTTTTTTTCTTGCTTCTGAGGAAGAATGTGTGATATCTGTTGACACCTAAGCTGCAAGGATATAAGAAAAAAAATGAATCAAACGAAAAGCACTAGGAAGATCAAAGTCCTACATAACTGCCAGTGACAAAAGCCAGTGTGTAAATGAAATTGTAGGGTAACACAGTACAGTGTATGCCAAAATGCTAGAACTTTAAATAATTAAAATACACTAACAATGATTAAGATCAAGTTTTGATTAAGTGTAAGGGAGGGAATATCTTGTAGGTGGAGGTATGTGAAAAAAGCTCTGGTGTCTCTCAGGACTGTTATCACTGTGACACTATGCTAGATTTCAAGATTGTTCAAGCACATCATAGCCAAGCATTCCATTCTAGCGGTGATAACACAGCGCATGCCTGAACTTTATCTCTGGGGCAATAGAGCCTGGAAATGAGCATTTTTCAAATCTCCCGGAACTTTGTAAGGTGCAGCATGGACTGAGAACCTAAAATATTCACAGGGCTCATTAGCAATAAAGTATGTAATAACCACTGTGTGCAGCTGGCACTCTTATATATTCTTTTCTACTTTGCATTATTCTTCTGATGCTGGCACTCTCAAAGTGACAGGAACATACATGGCTTCCTTGTGTGAAGCTATAAGACATTCTACAATTAACTTTGATTTTAGTTTTACTAGAAATGTAATTACTATACTTGGATGTTTAGTGAACACTTTGTGCTTCCATTTCTATTGATGACATCTGTTTTACATATCTTATGATATACCATGGGAAATCCTGCATGTTACTACTTTTGCTGCTTTAACAAGCAATGAGCTGAGTTTCAAATACTTAGGGTGTGTTCCCTGTTTGGGCAGTAGTTTTACTGGAGAAACTTTTAAAAGATGCAGAGCAGCATTAAATCCCAACATTCAGGAGTCAGCAGCAAGTGGATCATTGAGTTCAAGGCTAGACTGGTCTAAACGGAAGTTCCAGGACAGCTAAGGCAACACAGAAAAACCCTGTCTCAAAACAAACAAATAAACAAACAAACAACTAAAGGAAATATGCAGAACTGTAGGCTTAGCTTATCTAAATCCTACTTTAATAAGGGTCCCTATGCTCTTCAACCTCTCTTCTAGCCCACAAACCAAAGGTAGGGAAAAGGAAAGGTTAATGGGAAACGGGGGTTGTAAAACTACATAGAAGTGGTTCTTAGGGATTATTCCAATCTTTGTAATCAGAATATCAGCAGTACATTCCAAAATAGGTCCAGCTACTATCAGTTAGTATGTGTGTATCCACAGTACCATGACTGCTAAAAAAGAAGTTCAGGAGCTCATGACATTCTTAAGTTTGGGATTATTAAATTGACTCTTTCCCAGATGTGTAAACTGAATGTGATCTTGACTTCTCGTTCCCATCATTTGGGGAAAATACAATTTGATGCAATTTCAGGAATTAAGATTTCTAACTACCACAAGGTATCATATTTTCTTAAGATGTAGAATACATTCCTTCACCAATTTTCAATGAACTGTTAATTTGATTAATCCAAATCTAATTCTCCTAAAAGTATAAAATAGGCACTATAGCATAATAGCCTATCTCAAATCCAGAAAGTTATAGAAGGGTTATATCACTTTACAGGAATTTTAAAGCATTGTGTGTAAGAAAGTAATTTTCTTTTGCCTAAATCTCTTTATTATGGAGTTATTGTCACTGATATTGAAATCTCTTCTGCCTATTCTCTCTCCCATTGTACGTCTATTGTGTGCAAGGAACTTCCAATATTTAGCTGGTTCATCTGCTCTATGTGTCATGGCTAAGTGGTGAGCAGAGATGAGAAAGGGATTTGCTCTTGTGGCCAAATCCTGTGAGAAAGTGGGACATTCTTTCTCAGGATAAGAGTGATTGTCATTTGAAGCAAAAACCAAGAACATTGTTGTTCATTATACTCAAGCCTAGCACAGATATTCCTCACATCTGAATCAGAAAATGCATATAAAAAACATGAAGGCCTAGCTGTAGATGTCTGGTGAATTTGGAGTGAAAGATGTGTTGAATTACTGATGACTGAGGAATTCAAATTCTCAGAGAAACTATAGTTTGTCTTCAGATCATAATAGAATGAGGGAAATAGAATAAAATGAAGACAGTATGTTTAAGTATCAAACAAGAGATTGGAATTGAGAGGGAAAATCAAGTCCAAAAGGAAGATTACTGATAGACATTAAAGGTTCGATACATGTTCAATTTTGGGAAGCAGAAGGCCTTGCTTGTTGCCCCATAGGTTACTTAGTAACTAATTTCAGGGAAATTTATATTTCTTTAGACCTATTGTGTTGTTTATAAAATGGAATTTGAAATGTATTATTGGTTCTCAACCATAAATGTCAAGAACATCTGAAGTAATTGTGTTGTGAAAGAACAGGGTCTGCATTTAACTCCTTTCAGCTGATTCTGCTCTGCAGTCAGGTGAGTGTAATGATGAACTAAATGGTTCTAAGTTTCTAAGAACATTCATCTGGGAAAGAGATGGAGATGCAACATGCTGAAATGAACTCAACTAAAATATATTCTTACACTATTAAATGCTCTTTAGACACATTTACAAATCTTCATTTGAATTTATCATCTCAAAAAGGAAATCATGCATTTTGTTATGATTTCATTGACAACAATTTCACTCTATTCTTATATCTACTGGCATCAAATGCAGATTCTTGGACAATATTAAATAGTATCTTTATATCTTTATTGGTTTGCCCTTTCTTTTCTTGACACACATAGTCCCCATCTTGCATGTACCATTTATTAATTTGACTCTATAATGGCAAATAGAAATTAGTATGAAATTTATGTTTTTTATTAATTTTCATCAAAAATATCTGACAGGCCACAATTATAAAATAGCTGTGATATGAAACAAAGATCATTTTTCAGTATATGCCACTGATATAAAAGTAGAGAAAATTACGATCATGTTAGAAATTTTTAAGTATGATTCAAAAAGATTCTTAATTTACAAATTTACAGTATTTAATTTTTTCTCTTCTGGGTTTTTATATATAATATGCAAACAAAAATAAATTTTATAGTGGGGCTTGTTTGGTCACTGAAAAGAAAATGAAGTTTTTCACTGAGAAATAAAACTTTCAGAATAAAAATATGAAGGTTTAAATGCCAGAAAGTGTTCCAGGAAGCCTATGGATACTGTTGTCTTGGAGACTCAACCTTTCCAATGTGTTAATAACTACCCATTTTGAGAATATCTTTAAAATGTCACATGATCTTTTTCTATAGACTTCAAAATAACCATTTACTAAATTTTCTTTCACTGCTAGTTGTATTTTACTTTTGAAGTATATGCAAAGTATATGTAATATGTGAAAAAGTTTAATGGCATTTGCCATTTAAATTTGTTTTGAGAATCTGGGGGTCAAATTAAGAGAAAGAAAAAATGTATTTTAATAGAAATGTGCATTTTGGATTCCTTCAAATATATAATAATTCCACTTTATTGTTTTCACTTAAAAAAACGGATGACTAAACTTTCAAATAGATATAGTCTGAACTTTATTTACATATATCCAATTATTCATGAAGGCAGCAAGAAAATGTCAGCATTTATATATGTAAGGTTCTCTGTGAACCCTAAGAAAATATATTAAGTAGAACTCTCCAGGTTTTACCAAGTATAATGCTCAAAATTAGCACTGTTAGGGAAGTGAACTTGTATCAAACAAGTAGTCAAATGGATACCATTCCTGTCTAAATCTCCAATGACTCCAAGAATGGCAATTAAAAATTCTATCATACTTAGAACCATAGTAAGATAAAATATTATCTCTCTCTCTCCCTCTTGCCCTCTCCTCCTTCCCTCTCTCTCTCACACACACACACACATTCACACACACATGCGCACACATACACACACACCCACACACACACACCCCACCAGCACTACCACCGGCACTGCCACTGCCACTACCACTGCTACTATCATGTACATCCATAAATTTAATATGATGAGGGACTTGATAGACTATAAAAGGGTTTGAGATTTTTTAATGGTTCCTTCATTTATAGGACTGTAAATTGAATGTAGGAATACTGTGCACAGCAGCTAAGCAGCTATTCAATCAGAGTATGGTTTATCAGTATATTAATGACTCTGCCCCAGTAGATATGTCAAATGACTATCTGTTGCTCAGAAAACATTGCAGAAGATGGAGAGGAAAGATAATAAGATAGTTTGCTTTAATATTTCATATCTTAGGAATGTCAGAAAATACACATAAAAAGTGCCACCAAGTAACTACCAAAACATGAGCTGACAAGGATGACACCAATGGACATGCCAAACTAGATGAATGATAGATGACTAAGGACAGCTGAGATTGGGAATGGTAGCCTTGTCCAGGAAACAGAATACCAATTTACTAATTGTTCAGTGCCAAATGATAATCCCTAAATCATACATACAAGTAAGTTGGACAGAATGAGAAGGAATATGTGTGTGTGTGTGTGTTACACACACACACACACACATATACACACACACACACACATACACTAATAATCAGTGAAAACAAGAGGCCATGAATTTGAAAGAGATGTATATGGGAGTATTTGGAGTGAGTAAAGAAAAGGGAGAGATGTAATTTTA
The DNA here is from genome assembly GCF_000001635.26 of Mus musculus. Lineage (NCBI taxonomy): Eukaryota > Metazoa > Chordata > Mammalia > Rodentia > Muridae > Mus > Mus musculus. The sequence goes on along the minus strand of NC_000069.6, from coordinate 24,502,062 downwards.
TCATGAGATATCTCAAAAATAAGAATGAAAAAAATTAAATATGAGGTATAGACACAAATCCACATAAAAATCTGTTCATCAACAAAATAGAATTGTGTGGCCTACATGACAAATGGGTTCAACCTGCAATCATCACAGTAAGTGAAATAAATCAAATGCAAAAAGACAAGAATTACATTTTTTCTTTCACTTGTGAATCCTGTATTTCATTTAAATTATCTGTATGCCCATATATCTATCCATCCATTCATCTAGTCTAGTCTATGCATATATTTGAGGGAAGAAAGGATGCCATTTGTGGTATGGAGAAAGTGGAGTGTACAAGAGTGAATATGGCTAAAGTATAGAATATATTTGTAATAAAATATTTTTGTGAAAAATTCTTTTTATTTTTTTATTTCTATTGGATATTTTGTATATTTAGATTTCAAATATTATGCCCTTTCCTGGTTTCTCTTCTAGAACCACACTATCCCATCACCCCTCCCCCTGATTCTATGAGGGTGCTTCTCCTCCTATTTACCACTTCTAATTCACCACTCTGGCATTACCCTACACTGGAGAATCAAGCCTTCACAAGACCAAGGACTTCTACTCCTGTTGATGCCAGACAATGTCATCCTCTGCTACATGTGTGGCTGGAGCCATGGGTACTTCCGTGTTTACTCTTTGGTTCGTGGTTTAGTCCCTGGAGATCTGCAGTGTCTGGTTGATTGATATTGTTGTTCTTCCTATGGGACTGCCAACCCCTTCTGCTCCTTCAGTCCTTTCTTTAACTCCTCCATTGGGGTCTCCATGTTCAGTCCAATGGTTGGCTGTAAGCATCAGTATCTGTATTGGTCAAGGTCTGGCAGACCCTCTCAGGAGACAGCTGTATCAGGCTCCTCTCAGCAAGCACTTCTTGGCATCTGCAATAGTGTCTGGGTTTGGTGTCTATATATGGGATGAATTCCCAGGTGGGTCAGGCTCTGGCTGGCCTTTCCTTCAGTCTCTGCTCCACAATTTGCCTTCATAAATCCTTTAAACAGGAATCATTAAAAATTTGGTATGAAGCTGGGCGTGATGGCAGCCAGCACTTGGGAGGCAGAGGCAGGCAGATTTCTGAGTTCAAGGCCAGCCTGGTCTACAGAGTGAGTTCTAGGACAGCCAGGACTACACAGAGAAACCTTGTCTGATCCTGGGAGCCTCTTGTTTTCTTGGCATCTGAGACTTAAGGATAGCTACACCCAGTTCCCCATACTTCATTGCTATACATTTCTTTTCAAATTACTGACCCTCTGTTTACCATTCGTACCTCCTCCCATACCTTCCTAAACACCTTTTACATCTCCCTTTCCTCTCTTCCTCCCAAGTCCCTCCCAACCTCTACATCCCATGAGTATTTTGTTTCCCCTTTAAGTAGGACTGAAGAATCCACATATTGGTCTTCCCTCTTCTTGAGCTTCACATGGTTTTTGAATTGCATCTAGGTTTTTCTGAGCATTTGGGCTAATAGACACTTATCAGTGAGTGCATACATACAATGTGTGTTCTTTTGTGACTGGGTTATCTCACTCAAGATGATATTTTTTATTCTATCCATTTGCCTAAGAATTTCATGAAGTAATTATTTTTAATAGCTGAACAGAAATCCATTGTGAAAATGTATCACATTTGCTCTATCTATTCCTCTCTTCAAGGACATCTGAGTTCTTTCCAGGTTCTAGCCATTATAAAAAAGGCCGCTATGAACATATTGGAGCATGTGTCCTAGTTATATGTTGGAACATCTTTTGGGTAGATGCCTAGGAGTGGTACAGCTGGGTCCTCAGTTAAACCTATTTCCAATTTTTTGAGGAACTGCCAGACTGATTTCCAGAATGGTTGTGTCAGCTTGCAATCCTACCAACAATGGAGGAGTTTTCCTCTTTCTCTACATTCTTGCCAACATGTGCTGTCACCTGAGATTTTGGTCTTAGCCATTCTGTCTGGTGTGAGGTTGAATGTCAGGGCTGTTTTGATTTGTTTTTCCCTGATGACTAAGGATGGTTAACATTTTTTTAGGTGTTTCTCATCCATTCGATATTCCTCATTTGAAAATTCTAGCTGCATATGTATCAAAAGATGGCCTAGTCAGCCATCACTGCAAAGAGAGGCCCATTGGACTTGCAGACTTTATATGCCCCAGTACAGGGGAACGCCAGGGCCAAAAAGGGGGAGTGGGTGGGTAGGGGAGTGGGGGTGGGTGGGTATGGGGGACTTTTGCTACAGCATTGGAAATGTAAATGAGCTAAATACCTAATAAAAAAATGGAAAAAAAAAGAAAATTCTGTTTAGCTCTGTACCCCATTTTTAATAGGGTTATTAGTTCTCTGGAGTCTAACTTCCTGAGTTCTTTGTATAGATTCGATATTAGCCCTCTATCAGATGTGAGATTGGTAAGGGTCTTTCCCAATCTGTTGGTTGCATAAGCCATTGGTGTTCTGTTCAGGATTTTCCCCTATGCCCATGTATTTGAGGCTTGTGCCCACTTTCTCTTCTATTAGTCTGAATGTACCTGGTTTTATGTGGAGGGCCTTGATCTATTTGGACTTGGGCTTTGTACAAGGACATAAGAATGGATCATTTTGTATTCTTCTACAGGCTGAATTACAGTCGAAGCTGAATCTTTTGTTGAAAATGCTGTCTTTTTCCACTGTATAGTTTTAGCTCCTTTGTCAAAGATCAAGTTACCATTGGTGTATGGGTTCATTTCTGAGTCTTCAATTCTATCCCATTGATCTACATGGACTGGATATTCCCCCAGAAGTTCTTTTATTGTTGATAATAGTTTTGGCTATCCTGGATTTTTGTTTATACCAAACAAATTTGCAAATTGCTCTTTCTATCTCTAAGAAGAATTGAATTGAAATTTTGATGGAGACTGCATTGAATTTGTAGATTGCTTTCAGCAAGATGACCATTTCAACTATATTAATCATGCCAATCCATGAGTATGGGAGATCTTTCCATCTTCTGAGGTATTCTTCAATTTATTTCTTCAGAGACTTGAAGTTCTTGTCATACAGTTCTTTCACTTGCTTAGTTAGATTCACACCAAGGTATTTTATATTATCTGTGAATATTGTGAAGGGTGTTGTTTCCCTAATTTCTTTCTCAGCCTATAAATCCTTTGAGTTGAGGAAGGCTACTGATTTGTTTGAGTGAATTTTATATTCAGCAAATTTGCTGATCCTTAACAGTGATCCAAATCTATGAATACAAGACAATTTAAAGTGTTTGAAATTTGGCCTTCTTTTTGTAATCACAAATTAATAATGTTACCTCAGCAGTTTTGAAAGGTATTGAAGTAATAGAGGATATGACAAGGAATACCATTAAAAGCAAATAAAGGTTTACTTAGTCATACATGTAAAAATTATAATAAAATTCTATTATATAATGACTGGTTACTGATATTAGCTACCCATTTTGAATTAATTTTTAGTTTAAATTGGCTTTACCAGTGATTAAATATTAAAGTAATTTTTCGCAAAATTCCTTCAAGTTGTGAAATTTTATGTATGATGTTATCCCATTGTATTCTTAGGGAACTGGCTAAAAACTTTGGGCAGATATCAAAATAGGCAGATTTTAAAAAGAACAATGTTCAAGTCATCAAGTATATGGATTTTCATTTTCATTTAACATATTTTTCTATATTAGTGGAGGATGAGCCAAAAGTGACATGAACTTGCTTTTTAAGTCACTATATTAAATATATAGTAATACAAAGTAAAAGCATAAATAATATGAAAATGTAAATTTATACATGCATAGATGATGGTAGGTAGACAATGGATAAATAATAGATAGACAGATAATAGATGTTAAATATAATATTTTCAAATTGCGCATCAAAACATCCAATGTAAATCAAGTAATCAAGCTAATTGAGACATGCAGCTAGAGTTCTTGATTAAAGTCTTAGAATGATCTGTGTACCCTGTAATGCAGTTTCAGAAAAATAATAAATAATAGCAGAAAGCTAATATCACCAAATTGGGTATTCTCAATGTCCAGCAGAAATTGCCTGGGGAAATTGAGGCTGGCAGCTGGAGCTCTTCTTTCAGTTTTCCCTCCAAGCATAAGTTTCTCATCACTGAATTATGATTTATCTTTCCAACTTCATGCATTTTTATGTTCTGGTTCGAGCACGGTAACACCTATTGGAAGCGGATCACTTTCTAGCTGTTCTCCAAGGCACAGTGTTTCCACTCTTGGACTGTTTTCTCTTACTCTTCCCTCCATGTCACAGCCAGAGGAGGGATCATGGGGAATGCTTGACACACTTGGGTTTGGAGACAAGTGAAGGCTAAGCCAGCTTCCAGAGCCCACTTCTCTGTGAGTCTAAAAAGCTCATGGCATTCTATTGTTGCAAAGATGATTATACAAATACATATCCTCCTACAAACTTTAACTCCAATTGCTTTACAGTACCTAGTCCAGTGCTATTTATTTATAATACTGTATATCACAAACATTTTAAGTAAAGAATTTAAATGTGATGTAAATGTTGCTGGACAAATTTTTGGAATAATCACAAGAAAAACTCATCTTTAGTACAGAAGCAATGCTTCAACTATTTTTGGTTCTCAATTCTTTACTCCATAGATATATGTGCACAGAGAGACAATATATAATTAGTCATCACCCTGATAATTAAAGAATATTTGTAGTGAATAGGAAATATTGTGATCTTAAAAATTGTCTCTAAAAATATCAAAGCTGAAAGCAATTTTTCAGGAGAGAATAAAATTAGATAATAATTCATAGTAATTTGAAACATATGTCTTCCTATGCTTCATCAAAAATAGACCACGGAAACAAAGTAGATTTTCAACAAGTCCACCTTTGAGATTTTAAGGAAAATTAATATAATAAAATAAAAACAAGTTCAAGTGGCTATTTTTGTTGAGTTCTTAATAAATCAAATGAATTTCATTAAATGTGTGTGAAAATTTCACAAAGATAGAAAAAAAATACAGAAATTCAATTCTTCAATACCACACACACACACACACACACACACACCAGTTAATGTTATCCAGGATTCCTCCAGGGTAATGGTTTGCTGATGTGTGTTCTTTAACCATGGAAGTGGAGACTGAGGATTCTAGTACTTAGAAGTGCTGAGAGTCCGACTGTGTGATTTGCAGTAATTTTTTCCCACTTTTTTATTAGGTCTTTACTTCATTTACATTTCAAATACAACCCTGCAAGTCTCCTATACCCCCCTCCCCAGCTCCCCTACCTACCCACTCCCACTTCTTGGCCCTGGTGTTTCCCCTGTACTGGGGCATATAAAGTTTGCAAGACCAAGGGGCCTCTCTTCCCAATGATGACCAACTAGGACATCTGTTACATATGCAGCTAGAGACACGAGCTCTGGGGGTACTGGTTAGTTCATATTGCTGTTCCACCTATAGGGTTACAGACCCCTTCAGCTCCTCGGGTACTTTCTCTAGCTCCTCCATTGGGGAACCTGTGTTCCACCTAATAGCTGACTGTGAGCATCTACTTCTGTGTTTGCCAGGCACTGGCATAGCCTCACAAGAGACATATATATATCAGGGTCCTTTCAGCAAAATTTTGCTGGCGTATGCAATAGTGTCTGCGTTTGGTGGCTGATTATGGGATGGACCCTCAGGTGGGGCAGTCTCTGGATGGTCCATCCTTTCATGTCAGCTCCAAACATTGTCTCTGTAACTCCTTCCATGGGTGTTTTGTTCCCAATTCTAAGAAGGGACGAAGTGTACACACTTGGTCTTCATTCTTCTTAAGTTTCATGTGTTTTGCAAATTGTATCTTGTATCTTGGTATTTTAAGTTTCTGGGCTAATATCCACTTATCAGTGAGTGCATATCATGTGAGTTCTTTTGTGATTGGGTTACCTCACTCATAATGGTACAATCCAGATCCATCCATTTGCCTATGAATTTCATAAATTAAATTAGATGGACTCCAGAAAACCAAATGACCCCATTGAAAAATGGGGCACAGAGCTGAAGAAAGAATTCTCAACTGAGGGATATAGAATGGCTTAATAGCACCTGAAAAAAATGTTCAACATTCTTAGTCATCAGGTAAATGCAAGTCAAAACAACCCTGGGATTCCACCTCACACCAGTCAGAATGGCTAAAATCAAAGATTCATGTGACAGCAGATGCTGGTGAGGATGTGGAGAGGGAGGAATACTCCTCCATTGTTGGTGGGATTGCAGGCTTGTGCAACCACTCTGGATATCAGTCTGGCGGCTCCAATGGATCACAGGGCCCCCCAGTGGAGGAGCTAGGGAAAGTACCTAAAGGGATCTGCAACCCTATAGGTGGAACAAAAATATGAACTAACCAGTACCCCCAGAGCTTGTGTCTCTAGCTACATATGTATCAGAAGATGGCCTAGTCAGCCATCAGTGGAAGGAGAGGCCCATTGGTCTTGCAAACTTTATATGCCTCAATACAGGGTAATTTCAGGGCCAAGAAGTGGGAGTGGGTGGGTAGGGGAGTTCGGGGTGGGGAGAGTGGATATTGGGGACTTTTGGGATAGTATTGGAAAGGTAAATGAAGAAAATACCTAATAATAATAATTAAAAAAGAAAAAATTGGACATAGTGCTGCTGGAGGATTCAGTGATGACTCTCCTGGGCATGCATCTAGAAGATCTTCCACTATGTTCATGGCAGCCTTGTTTGTAGTGGCCAGGGGCTAGAGGGAAGCCAGATGTCCCTCAACAGAGGAATGCATGCAGAAAATGTGGTACATTTACACAATGGAGTACTACTCAGCTATTCAAACAATGATGTGTAGTAATTATGTCTATGTTTAAAGAATGGCAAAAGTAGGATAGCTATTATGCTGCACACAGAGTTAGTATGAAGACTGGACTAAAGACCTTTAAAGATGGGAATGGAACAAATGAAGCTACACAAAGACAGAGGAGGCCCAATGACCACTTCATTAGGGTAACATGGCTGGCTATGCCAATATGTGCCTTACAGCTTTGAGGTAAGACAAAAGGAAAGGAAATACTTCCCACAAACATTCCAATTCTCAGGATCAAGGGAGCATCAAATAAAGTTGGAGTAGCAACATCATGAAAACTACTTTTTGGTAATAGAGCCTGGACCTGTGTCTCAGAAAAATAAAAAGGCTCATTACCCATCAACTTTCTAAATATCGGTATATAATCCTTGTTAAGACATCTTAGATTCTTTACAATTTTTCTGTGATAAAATGTCCTAACAACTTATGTGATAAAGAACTTACTTTAGCTACAGAACTAGGTTTCAGTCCAAGGAAGTCTCAGCCACAGAAGCTCGAGGGAGCTGGTCGCGAAGGAGCCAGAATCAAAGACAGAGAGGGTGGTGTATATATTAGTGCTAAATTTGCATTTTCAATTTTATACAGTTCAGGATTTTCTTCCCAGAGAATGGTGTGGCCAAAGGTAAAACAGCCTCCATAATGTACAGGCATGCACCAAGGACCTTCTCTTGAGTAATCCAATAATCTGTTGTCATGTTAACAGCCAAACCGAAGCATCACACATGACAAATGTATATTCCATAGCTATTTCTGATTTGTCAAGACTTTCATAGCAAGTACAGAGATCTGATTTGTTATCTTCCTGACTCTAACCACATACTATTTATTGAAATAGAAGTTATAAAAATTGAAATGGCTTGATACACTGTGGCTAGCAATAAATGTCTACCTTTATTATGATAGTGTGCAGTCTAGCTGCTGCCCTTTCTAAAAGACCGGTCCCTAAAACTCCACTTTCATGTAATGCTCTTGAAGAGTGCCATATCTAGGCACAGATTTCTTTTGGAAGCTGCCTTGTCTTCTAGTTTAAGCACAGTAAGAGCAATTAAGATCTCACTGTGTAATTTTCTATGCTTTTGCAGTTCACCGTTATTGTGTGCCTTCTCCTATTGGGTTGAAGTGGTTGAATGTTACAAACCAACCCTAGCGTCTTGCTAAATGTTCACATAGACATTATAAAATGTAAACTGGATCTGAGAAGATAACCTATTCATTTTCATTTGGGGTATGATGTTAAATTTCTATGGATGAAATTTGCTGTTTTCCCCCCTAAGGAGAACCCACCTTTTAAGTATGCAATGCATTGATTGTGGACTCTCCATGAATAAGTAGAACAACATAGACCTCATTCTTTGATCAGACTCCAGTGTTTAATAAACACTGTTATAGAGCATTATCTCTTCAGTTTTAACTGACTCCATCTCTGTTCCATACACAGCTAGGTAAAATTACCTTTACCTTTTGAGTGTATGTTACATATCTTTAGCTCACTACATGTTCATACTGTTTGTTAAATCTAGAATTTAATCTTGCTAGGAACCAGCACTTAAGGGCAAGCTAATATGCTGTGTTTTTGAAGATATTGATTTGGTTTCATTTTTAAACGTGCTTTGTCAAAATAAAGCAACAAAAGCAGCTCAGATGGAATTTTTCTTTCTTTTCATTTTAGACCATCTCTTAACAATTCTTCAATAAATATAAAATATCTGTAAAATTTTAAATATTTACCATTAGGTACAGATGTTTTTACTATGCATAACATTGGCCACATATATACACCAACTATGATATGTCAAGCATGTGAGTGATGGTAACCAATGAAAAAATGATTAACACGGCACAGGCTGAACTCACCATTTGTCCTTGCCTCTGGATTTGGGAAAGGAGGTCTATTACACATTTCCTTTGTGACTAGATCATTTTCATTTATATATTTATTGTGACATGTTCTAATTAGTTCGATGGCAGGAGAAAGTTTGTGTTGCGTTTCAGTAAAATTTGATGTGGCACTGAAGCATCTAATGAACAAAGTCCATATGATTGAAAAAGGTAAAGAGTTGGAAAGTTGTTCAGAAAGATAATTATTGAAATTTTCCCTCTTCAAGAGCTTTCATTTATGAAGATATTCCTTCTGTGAAGAGAAATAAGGGAAAAGAATCACGGCTTAAAAATGCTTAACACAGCTAAGCAAAATACATACTTGGACTGTAATGAGTAGGTACAAGTGGAAACAATGGTTAAGTTTGGGGAGAAGTTAATATCACTATAAACCTGGAACATGATATTCTAGCATGTGTTGAAAGCATGGGAGATGCGAAGCCTTTTATTTCTTCATTTGCTCATTTTTACAAATACTGCCCACACCTCGTTATTGCCAGGAGCCATGGACGCACTGCACTAAGACTTTTTTTTTCTTTGTATTATATTGTAATGTGATTTCATTTCCACCCATCTATTTGGACCCATGTGAAAAAGCTCCATATCTCACTTTCTGTGCCTCTTGCACCTGCGGTTTGTATAAGCCATGCTTGAGTACTAAAGGGGCAACTGCTCTCTGGGGGAGGAAATGCAGTGATTCTTGAATGTACACACAAAACAGCAAAGGCTGTGTGTGTTCTGCAGGAGAGTCTGTAAGATTCTGCTCTCAATGGTGTGCAAACTTGAATGTGAAGCTGCATTTGATCTTGGCATTTTGCCAAAGATCTAGTTTTCTTGAAGTTTATGAATCTAATGCTAAGTAGCTTCATTAGCTTTCAGGAATGTTTAAAATGTGATTGACTATCTTACCATTGGAGGCTTGGTTTCTTTTTAAAATCCAATCAAGTTTAGTATCACCTTCAGTTCTAAGATAGTTATTTTTTTCATGATCAAAATAAATATCTGTTCCCAAGAGTTCAATTACAAAACCATAATAGAAAAAGCCAGAGAGGTAGTAGTTTTAGTTGTCATTCCACATTAATGTATGTATGAATAGCAGTGACTAGAAACTTTCCTCATCACCAGCATAATGGACAGCTTTGTGTTTGTTCTTGTGGAGTCATAACCTAAAACTGAAGTACTTCTAAACTATTGATCAACATGTCTCTTTCTATAATGTTGTCATACAGTCTTTATTACTATTGCTTTGAAATACAGCTTCAGATTAGAGATGGTAATACCTTCAGAAGTTTTATTTTGTGATTATGATTATGATTATTATTCAGGACTGTTTTAGCTATCCTGAGCCTTTTGATTTTCCTTAGGAAGTTTAGAATTATTTTTTCAAGGTCTGTGGATAATCATGTTTGGATTTTGATGGGGATTGCATTGAATCTGTAGATTGATTTAGATAGGATTGCCATTTTCACTATGTTAATCCAACCAATCCATGAGCATGGGCGATCTTTCCATCTTCTTATATCTTCCTCAATTTCTTTCTCCAGAGTCTTGAAGTTCTTGCCATACAGATCTTCCACTTGTTTGGTTACAGTTCTGCCAAGATATTGTATATTATTTGTGGCTATTTTAAAGGGTGTTATTGATGTTCAGTAATATTGATTAATCTTGCTGAACAATATGAATTATGAAGTAGGAAGTGTTGCTCTTCTGATGTAGAAACCAGAGTATAGCATGTGCTAGAATTGCAGTGCTAGCTCAATGTAATCTTTTATGACAGTTTTAAGATTTAGCAGATTCTGTAGTCATTCTCAACGTGGATTTTAGAAATCACAACATTACTGTCCAACATGACAGACTTTCCTCAACTATAATTTCTTGAACTATAATCAAACAAAACCTTAGAAGACAAGATATGTGGAAAAGGGCAAATGAAAACATTTGTCTTTGAACATTCCATATCCTCTAATGAGGATTGTTCTCTGACATCCTCCTCTCCCTAAGTACATGCTCATCGAATCCTATCCTATGTTATTTTGGAGGTCACTATCTGGTACGCATGAACAAAGGGTAGAAATGGCTGTTTCTGTCTCCATAAGGCAAACAACCCAGTCCTGGTATTATGTAGTACATTTCACCATGAGGCCTTGTCTAACATCTCTCCCAACCTTCAAAGAGTGATCCATTTCACCCTCATAATGTGCAATGATTTCTCATATGTCAGGTTCACTAGGCTGTAAATTTCTTGACAGAAAGTATGTGGGGTCAATCTTTGAACATCTGGTGCTTTGTGAGCGTACATGCTTCTGAATAAAATGTTTATAAATATTTATTATATATAAATCAATAATGAAAATGATGAGTTCATAGAATATCAGCAGAATGATAATTATAAAAAACAAAAAGTAAATTTCACATTATATTATTTGAGGCTTAATGGAATTATTAAAATATATAAAACAGTGAAGTTGGACTTATATCTGTACATCATGTTTGGGTTAATATAACTATGTTAAGGATACAAACATATATCTAAATAAAATTAAGTGGTTTACTTCAGTGTGAAGATTCTTTTCTAATGTATTTCAGAACTTGAGTTAGGTTCAAATGCAGAAGGGAAATGGGGCAGGGGAGGAAAGAAAAAGAAAGAGATATATGAGCTTGATTCCAAAACAGTTTTATATAGAAATATGCATGTAGATATGGGTTGCTGGAGTGTTTCTCATGTAAGTCAGTTCCCTGGGATGGCTCTGAGGCTCAGGCCCTGGAAGATGTGTCCCTTACCTTTCTGCTCTCTCTGCTAAGGATTCTTCCCTGACATAGAATCCTCAGGGACAACAAGCTCTCTCTGTCTCTGTCTCTGTCTCTGTCTCTGTCTCTGTCTCTGTCTCTGTCTCTGTCTCTGTGTCTCCCTGTCTCCCTGTCTCTCTGTCTCTCTCTCTCTGTTTGCTGACATCTCAATTTCTATTTATTTATTTATCCTCATGTATTCTACCTATATTCCTACAATAAAACAACACAAAACAAAAAATTAAAAAAAAAAAAAAACAAACTAACAAAATTCTGCAAATACCGCTTCCTCACTTCTCAATAGGAAACAAGATGCCAGTCTGTGTGTTTTACTCCCCATTTAAGCAGCATTGATATACACTTCTTTTCTTATTAAGATACCCTATGCATTCTCATACGAGGACACAGACAACCCAGTTTCAAAGTTTGCATTATCACTGACCATTTCGTGTCATACTGGCTTCATATCCTTCCTTCAGCCACTAGAGTCACCATTTTCTCCCCTTTCCTGTATGATATTACTATTCTATTGCTGTAATATAAGGGTCTGTGATTCGCTGATGAATGGCACCCCAAAGTCAAATAGTATGAAAAAGCAAAGAGTGTTTATCAGCAGAATTTCCTGCATGCAGGACTCTGCCAATTTAGGAATGGAGATATATGGTGGATATGCAGGCCCAGCTTTTATTGTAGTTGGGGAAATCCCAGGGAGGGATATGTGCCTTTTACCTTGATTGATTAGCTCTATCTCTAGGGACCTGACTGATTATATAATGGGTTAGGGCTCTGAAAACTTTCCAGGGTAACTACTTACTCATTCTAGCTACATATTCTTGCTTCAGACCAGATGACAAGCTTTGTGCAGCAGTGGTTGGCCGACCAAAGATTCCTGGATACAGGTTCTCATTTCTGGAAAACAGAAACATAGGCCTAGTCTCCTAAACTGCCAGTTTGCAGCCTGTCATGAAGTTGGCCTGGCTCTGGCTAACTCTGTCTTCTCATTGCTTCAGGGGCATCTCTGCTGATTCTGAGGTTGTTCTCTGAATTAAAGTTCTCTCATTCTGGGATGGGGAAATATAGCTTGGTGAGTAAGAATTCCTGCTGCTCATCCAACGAACACAAATGTAGTTCCTAGCAACCATTGTGGGTGGCTCAGAAGCACTTGTAACAACAGTTCCAAGGGATCTGATGACTTTCTGAACCCCAGGGGCAATTACACTTCATTATAGACCCCAGAAACATATGCATACATTCATTCATACATACATACATACATACATACATACATACATACATACATACATACATTCATACATAAAAGTCTTACAGTTTTTGACACACAGCATCCCACCCTTTACATGTTTAGGTAGAAACTTTAGATACCTGATTATAGTGTCATAGTTTTCATCCATCTTTATTTATGGAATTTCCTACCCATCTATTCACCCCTAACTCACATCTTATCATGTACTACTATTTCAGCTAATTTTTCTTGAACCTGCTTAAATTTCTCTTGAATCTGTTGGTTTTTGTCAAAATCTCATTCAATTTTTATCCAAGACACTGAAGCTGTTTCTTTTACTAAATCCTGTTTCCCCTTTCTTAAAGCCTTTGAGTTCAGAGGTCTGAAAATGTTTATCATTAAGGAAGAAGTATTATGTAATGTGATCTGTGTGGACCATAGTCTGTTGTAAGTACTCAGCAATTCCCTAGCAGCACAAAAGCAGCCATGGGCAATGTATGTGCTGAGCACTTTACTGACTAAGCTTTCACCCTAGCTTTGCCTGCCATGCAAACTTAAGGTCCTAAGCTGAGAGCCCTGCAACCCCTATTAAAACAAATAAAAATCAGACAGAGCCACATGTGTCTATGTTGAAGGACAGAAAAAGTAGATCCCTAGAGCTTGTGGGTCAGCCATTGTAGTCTAACTAGTGAGCTCCAAGTTCAGTCAAGAAAATTGCATGAGAGTGACTGAAAAAGACATAGTATATTGATCCCTGGGCTCCACACACAGACACACAAGTGTATCAACCATAGAGATATATGCTTGGCTAAATGCAAATATTAACCTTCCTCCCTGGCTCACTTAATAGATTCCATTTCTTGGTCGTTGTGTAAAGTCCTGCAGTGAGCATGTGGGTGCTGAGATTTCTTTGGCATATTCATTTCTTTTCTTTTTCCTTTCTTTTCTTTTTTAGTTGTGGTTTCATTCTGGAGAGTGACTACTTGCTTTTACCACCTGTCAAAGTTTTTGTGTGTTTTTCCTTCTTTGTTTATGAGGAAACTCTATGCTTTTCTCCAAAATGGCTATACTAATCAGTATTACCATTGCCTGCGAGCAGGTGTTCCATTTTTTTCTATGTCCTTGCCAGCAATTGCTATTCTGTTTGCTTTTAAAACAGTAGCAATTCCTACTGGGCTGGGGTGATGGCTCATTGTGACTTCCATTACATTTCCTTCATTATTGGAGTTGAGCTCCTGTGTTGTTGTTTGTTTTGGTTTGGTTTTTCCCTACACCATGGGGGAGAAAACAAATAAGTCCAAATGATCTGCCTCCATGTTGTTCACTACCAAACTCCAAATACACAAAGGTCTGAAAAACCCAAGTGTTTCTCCAGGTTTCAGGGGTGTCAGACACAGAATAAATGTTTGTGTAACAAGATTGAGCTCCTTTAAGGTCACTCAGCAATATGCATAGCTCACAAAGTGGGAAAGTCCAAAAGCCTAAAGTCAGATCCAGTTCTATTTCCTTGTTTGTGACATTGGGCAATTCAACAGCTTCCGTGTAGCTCAGGTTTTTGTAAGGATGTGCAGTATTTACCAGAAAGAAGCATTGTAGAGGTTGAAGTGTTTTGAGAATGCCTGACAATGGGTCATTGAAAGAGTTCTCTTTATCCTTGCATGATTTCTGGAATAAATTTCAATTTTGTATATTTATTACCACTTATGCATAGACTTGCTGCCTGAGAACAAAGCTGAAACATCACCCTTGCCCATCACTTGCAGACTTAACCTCACTCTATCACTAGCATTCTGAAGCTATGGATGGTTTTTTTTTTTTTTTTCCTGTAAATTTTATGCCTACTTGTATTTGATTTCTTTCATGGTGATAGATTTCCCAATAGTATATAGAACAATGAAAAAGACACATTACAGTTACGGCTCTAATAAAAATGGCGGAACTTTTGTACAACTATGTTACAAGGTGTAGAAATGGTGTGTGATTACGTTCTACATTTTCACATCTTGAGTATGAACAACTGAGTTTTGTTCTGACCTTTATACTTAAACAAATCTAAATCATCAATTGCTGTTACACCTTCAGAGGATGATTATAGCTAAGTAAAATTCATTTATCGTAACCAATATATTCTTATACAGTCAGTGCATGCTAACTACAAGCTAAATATTTCCCTTTTGTCAGTTACAGCTACCTTTTTCTGGTTCCTCATCAGCACTTGTAAACAAACACCTTATGGCCATCTAAATGAGCCTCAAGAAGCTGTGATGTACAATAAATACAATTGCAGATATTAAAATGTGCATAAATATGCATTTGCTGCTGTCAGCGAATACACTAGCATGCAAACAATCCCAGATATATGCATAAGCCACTGTGTGCGACATATTGGCTGTCAGAAACCGGTTTTAAAGGCTCAAGCTAATCTTAACTCTTCCCTTAGAATCTGAACCACTGTAAACCAAGCCAAGGCAGCTGCTACAAATGTAAAGAAGTAAACCTCAGTAAATATAAAGATAAACATGTAATCACTGCACTTTAGAATCCTTGCACTTCATTGGAAATCTGGGTGATAGTGACAGTAGCTGAGACTGAGTTCTTTCTGGAAGCAGCCTGATTGTGGCTATAAAGATTTCTAGTCTAGTTTTAAACTAAAGGTTTCCAGGCAACCAAGAGGACTGGGGGGTTGGGGGAAGGAAATCCTGTATAAAACGGATTTTAAAAAAATTCTCAGGAACACCAACTGTGTTTCTTGTGATACTGATGCCATTCTGAGAACATGAGGTGTGAGGTGGCATTTCTCCAGGAAATAATTTTCAGTAGTTCATTATTAACTAACCTAAGGAACTCCCTCTTATATTTGCTTATTCCATGTTCATATTCTCTCTGTGTTTCTGTTTCTCTCTGTCTCTTTGTCTCTGCCTCTCTGTCTCTCCCTGTAACTCTCTGTCTCTCTATCTCTTTGCCTTTCTGTCTCTCTGACTGTCTCTCTACCTTTCTGTCTCTCTGTCTCTGCCTCTCACTCTCTCTCTCTCTCCATCCACCCTGATTGCTAGCTCTCTGGTTCTAGCTCTTGCTCCCTCTCACTCTGGACTCTAAGTCTCCAATTCACTCATCCATCCCTCCTTCTCTTCTCCTGCAGTGTTACATCTTTGCATTTCTCTGTTACTCTATCTTCCTGTGTTTCAGAGGAAAAACGAAAGACAAAGAAACAGCAGAAGGACTGTCCAGCTAATCTGGGATAATATCCTTTTAGGAAAACCCTGTACTTAATCACAGCTACAAGTCTCATTGCATGTAAGGTAACATAGTCACATAATAGAGTGAAGCTGTTTTAGAGAGCCATTATTCTGTTCCTGTAACCATGTTCTCGAATGTTCTGCAACAATTTCTGGCTTAACTAGAAACCCACCAAGGGTTACGCTCTGAAATCTATCCTGTGAATCTGCTCAGGACTTTCAGCCAGTCTCATGCCAAATATTTATATTGTATGCAGTATACTCAAATATTCGTGATATAATATTATAATTGATTATTGTCCTTTTCCATAATAAGATGTAATTCATTAAAATAAAGAGTATATAAGCTTTCTTAAAGGCATTTGATTATGCAGCAATAAATAAAGAGTTACAGTTCTATGGCCACAGAAGATATATTTACAATTATTTTTCCCATGAAAACATAAAAACTATTCGGTATGAGAGGCACAGATTCCAATAAACTAGTTCACAATGAAAATGGGCTTTATCAGAATTGTCCCTTATGCCATCAAAATAGAATGTTGTTTTTTCAAAACAATTTCCAGATGAATAGCATATCATAATGTATATTTCCTAAGACATAAATAACTTCTGAAATACAAAAAGTTGACAAGCATAGATAAAACTTGAGCCTATGTATTACAAGTAAAGCAGATATTTTATGATCTACTGTTGCATTTATTTCTGTGCCTATATGACTGTCTGCCCAGTATGGGATCTGAATGTTAAAATGGTAATTTGAGCATATTTAGAAACTAATGTTAGACTGAGTGAGCACATGACAGAAATATGTCATTGGCTAAAAAGCAGAAAAGAAAATTGAAGTAATGAGGCTAAAATAGAAAAACAAATGCCAGCTCAGTTGTTCTACACAATGTGATTACTTGTTAAACAGCAAAAAGCAATCTGGACATATCATGGATGGAAATCAAATTAAAATGTTAAACGTGCTTATTTTTATGTTATGTGCATGAATATTTTACCTGCATTTTATGTGTACCATGCATTTGTCTGGTGCTTGTGGGGCTAAGGAGGGGGAGTGATATCCCTGAGCACTGGAGTCCAAATGAGCGAACACCTGATTTCAGTGCTGGGAACCAAACCCAGGTCTCTGCAAGAGCAGTACTCATTCCTAGTATGTGAACCTTTACAGAACCACAGAAAATGAATTTTTAAAATGTTTCATGAATTCTCCAGAGTACAGCAATTTATTTTATATTTTAATTTTTATCTTATGTTAATCTTCCATTTGTTTCCATCTCAAATGATATCCCACTTTCCAATTACCCCTCTACCACCTCTCCATCCCACATTTGCCCTGCCCCTTCCTCTTTGCCTGTATGAGGATGATGCCCCATCCACTCACACTGTCCTGCCCCACTGCTCTAGCATCCTCCTATATTGGGGCATCAAGTCTCCCAGGGACCAAGGATGTCCCCTCCCATTGCTGTTAGGTAAGGCCATCCTCTGCTATATATGTATTTGAAGCCATGGATCCCTCCAGGTACACTCCTCGGTTGGTGGTCTAGACTCTGGTAGAATTGGGTGGTCAGGCCAACTTATATTGTTCTTTCAATGGGGTTCCAATCCCCCTCTGCTCCTCCAGCCCTTCTGGCACCTCCCCCACCAGCTTCCTTGAGCTCAGTCTGATGATTGGCTCCAAGCATCCACATCTGCATTGGTCAGTTGGCAGGTCCAGCCAGCAACTGAGAATGGTAAAACTTAAAAACATGAAACTGTGTAAAATTCAGCAATAGCAAATTTAAAAGTTTAGAGGATTATGCTATGAGAAAAAAAATAAATGGCAAGGGAGTTTGAGTCAAATAACTAAAGACTGTTTAAGAAATAGGAAATACAAAATGATGAATTGATTAGTAAGCAGAGAAATTTCAGAAGTTAGAAAAGAAAGATACATCATTTTCTAGACTGTCTAACAAGATAACATGTCTGTGTATTCAAAATGGCTCAGTAGGTAAAAACATTTAGTGTATAAACAGGAAGACTTGAATTGACATCAGCAGTGCCCATATAAATTTGGACAAGGTATGTCTGTAATTCTAGCATCAGGAGCCATTGCAAGAGGATCCCAAGAGCTTCCTTAAACAGTGAAACATATACAGTGAATTTCATGTTCAATGAAAGATCCTGTGACAAAGGAATAATTCAGACAGTGAGAGAGGTTGATTTTTCTCTGTCCTGTGCACATGTTCACAGGCATGAGTATATGCAATGTATACACACACATGCACACACACACACACACACACACACACACACAAAGAGAGAGAGAGAGAGAGAGAGAGAGAGAGAGAGAGAGAGAGAGAGAGATAAATAACATACAATGTATATACAAAATAATGAATATAATACATTATAATATAATTTTTGTCCATATGATTCTTCAATTTTTAGTGGCTTCAGTTTTCAGCAGTCTTAAGTTTAATTTGGAGAAGTAAAAAATATTCCTGTAAGAGAAATAATGGCTGAAAAACAAAATACAAAATTACATGTGAAGTTTGCTTGTTCAGGTGTCCTACTTATGAAAGCATTTGTAAAGCAAGCTTATATCTGGGTCATTACATCTGATTTGACCACATGTTTGCTTGGCATTGCTCTCTATACATAAATCTACCACTCCCTATATAAAAATTTGTAAACATTTCATAAACTGCTTTCTATATTGCATAGTCATGAAATTTGAATGATGTAATAAACCAAAGCAGAGGGGAAAAGCAAACAATTAAAAAGGTAATTTAATACTGCCTTTAATTATTGCTACTGATTCCATCTCACACCAGTCAGAATGGCTAAGATCAAAAATTCAGGTGACAGCAGATGCTGGCAAGGATGTGGAGAAGGAGAAACACTACTCCATTGCTGGTGGGATTACAAGCTGGTACAACCACTCTGGAAATAAGTTTGGTGGTTCCACAGAAAATTAGACATAGTACTACCAGAAGATTCAGCAATACCACTCCTGGGCATATACCCAGAAGATGTTCCAACTTGTAATAAGGACACATGCTCTACTATAATTTTAACAGCCTTATTTACATTAGTTAGAAGCTGGAAAGAACCCAGATGTCCTTCAACAGAGGAATGGATACAGAAAAAGTGGTACATTTACACAATGGAGTACTACTCAGCTATTAAAAACAGTGAATTTATGGAATTCTTAGGCAAATTGATGGATCTGGAGGATAAAATCCTGAGTGAGGTAATCCAATCACAAAAGAACACACATGATATGCACTCACTGATAAGTAGATATTAGCCCAGAAACTTAGAATTTACCCAAGAAACAATTTGCAAAACACATGAAACTCAAGAAGGAAGACCAAAGTGTGGATGCTTGGTTCCTTCTTAGAATGGGGAACAAATTATCATGGAAGGAGTTACAAAAACAAAGTTTGGAGCAGAGCCTGAAGGACTCTCCAGTGACTGCCCCACCTGAGGATCCATCCCATAAACAACCACCAAACCCAGACACTGTTGCATATGCCAGCAAGGTTTTGCTGTAAGAACCCTGATATAGCTGATTCCTGTGAGGCTATGCCAGTGTCTGGCAAATACAGAAGTGGATGCTCACAGTCATCTACTGGATGGAACACAGGGTCCCCAGTGAAGGAGCCAGGGAAAGTACCCAAGGAGCTAAAAGGGTCTGCAACCATATAGGAGGAACAACAATATGAACTAACCAGTACCCCCAGATCTCATGTCTCTGGCAGCATATGTAGCAGAAGATGGCCTAGTTGGCCATCAATAGGAGGAGAGGTCCTTGGTCTTGTGAAGATTATATGTCCCAGTATAGGGGAATGCCAGGGCCTAGAGTTGGGGAGTGGGTGGTTTGGGGAGCAGGGGAAGGGGAGAGAGTATAGAGGACTTTCAGGGAGGAAACTAGGAAAGGGGATAGCATTTGAAATGTAAATGAAGAAAATATCTTAAAAAAAGATAAAAAATATTGCTACTGTCTTTTTATCCACTTCTCTATTGCGTTATTCAGTGTTCTATCACTGCTCAGATCCACCATAAGCATGACAACCCATGTAAGAAAAATATTTAACTGGAATTTTCTTACAGTTTTAGAGGTGTTGTCCGTTATTGTCATGAATAGAATCATGGTAGGAAGCATGGCAGTATCATGCAGACATGGTGATAAAGTGAGAGCTGAGATTTCTATATCCAGAACCAAAGAAAGCAAGAAGAGAGAGAGATACTGGGTTTGGCTTGAACATTGAAAATTAAAGCCCAGCCACAGTAATACACTTCCTCCAACAAGGGCACACCTTCTCATCCCTGACAAGTGGTACCACTCCCTGATAACCAAGCATCATATCTATGAGCCTATGGGGGGGTAGTCTTATTCAAGTCACCCCAACTATTCTACGTTGTCACCTAAGTATTTTGCAGTAAGTTTAATGGGCAGAAACTGTACATATATTTAGTTCGTGAGCACTTGAGTTTTGTCTAAACTTGAATAACAAACACTGTTGCTTTTTAACCAAAAATTTTAAGATCTTGTTTTTGTTTTATTTTGTTCATATTCAACAATTCCATTCATTACCTTCACCCTAGGAAATAACAAAATGAGACTGAAATATGCCACAACACACAGCTCATTAATTTTTTTCTTTGTTGTGTTTTTGTAAATACAAGAAAATTACTTTTTACTACTTGTGTAAGTAGTATGGATTTTCTGTTTTTCACACTTATTTGAAAGTTCCCCAGCAGCAAGAAAAATATAATTAGATATTTAAATAATTAGACCAATACAACCTTAAACATGATGGAAAAGCTTCAAATACTTCTCCATTGCTTATCAAGGTATTCTAATTCCAGTAGCTAAGATTATTTCTTGCACACAACAAATTGTGTATATAAAATGGGAAAGAGAATAGGTGATTGCAGAATGATCCGCTCTAAATGGTCACACATAACTCAGCTTCTCCTCCCAAGAAAGATAACCACAGAAGAATGTTCCATGTAGCTTTAAAACATTTGCCTTTGCCCAGGACCAGACAATGATCTGGCCCTCCCAGCTTCCTCTGTGTTCTATCTGGTTATGCTACCAGCCTGCTCCTGAGACCCTCTGAATCCATGGATAAAAGACAAACACTCAGATTTCTTTCTTTATAACTTGCCTATTAGGCACATTTTTTTGGCACAGATATCTTCCACCTGGAAAAGCGTGCCCTTACTAATTTATTACATCAGTCTCTACTCCTAACCTAAACATAGTGGCTTATTCCACCTTCCCCCATTCAAACATCCTGGGCTATCCTCCTGTAGCAGAGGCTGTAGGCCCTAGCTACACTCTAACCCACACCAGGACTTACATGATTGTTGCATCCTTCTTCCTCCACAGCATGGCAGAAAAAGCCCCCTCTCCTTCCTTGCATCTGCCTTTCTCCTCATCAGACATGGAAGGCCCACCTGTACCATCTGCCCAACAATTACTCCCCCCTTGCCTTCTCTATTGAGTCAACTGGAGAACAGAGTTACCATCAGAGCCTCCCCTTTACAGAAGAGAAGTTGGAGAAGATCTAGAGGTGATAAATGGTTATAAGAAAATAGTGTCTTCTGGGCTTAGCAGGGCAGGTTCACATAGGAGCTTATATTGATTGAGACAACATGCACGAAACCTATGCAAGCCCAAGCCTTGCCAAATCTCAGCATGACATAGGGGGTAGGGCATGCAATTTCAAACCTAGCCATAGAGAAGACTCTGGGCTTAGAAAAGCACTACCCCATTATAAGATGAGCATCTGAAGGGAAACCCTATATATCTAAGGATATCTGGCCAGCACAGTTTTGTCTTGAAAAGTATAAATAATAAAAACACACATGTTTTTTAATGGGGGTGTATCTGGGAAAACTTGTGAAAGGAGATAATTATGGTTAAGTCACATTGTATGACGCTCTCGAATAACTAATATTTTTAAGAAAAAACAACGACAGGCATGCAGGCTGGCATACCTGAAGTCATAGATTCTAGAGGTAGAGAAAGAGACGAATCTGGAGCTAGCTGTATAACTAGACAAGCTATCCCAGTGATCTCCACAGTTCATTAAGAGACCCTGCCTAGATATTAATGGTAGAGCACAACCAAGACAGTCAGTGTCAACTTCTGACTTAACATGCTCTGGTGTGCATGCAAAGTACCCACACACATGGAAATGCCAAACATCCCTGACACACAGATATATTCAAATCACATTCATGTGTACAGGAGAAGTAAATGAAAGTGTCCAAGAAAAATACAATGTAAATTTCTTATCAATCAAGTTGAATGGTGAGTTGGAAGAAGTCAAGTAACCAATCCAGCAGAGGGTATAACTGAAGCAATAGCTAATTGTTTCCTAACAATTAGTTGAGGAGACCAGAAAGTGCTCTAGGAGTCTCTAAAATATAAACAGCCAATTAGACATAGTGAATACACATTACACACGTTGAATAACACTCCACTTAAAGTAATTCCCTTAGTCACTTTTGCTTGTTTGTTTGTTTGTTTGTTTGTTACTTTTGGGGACTGGGCCCTATTCTTGTGCATGTTTACTCTACTGTTGAGTTCAGTTCTCAGCCATCATATGACTGTTTATTTGTTTCTTTGTTTGAATCTCATTGGACTATCCTCAAAAGCACCAGGGTATAATGATCTGAGAGAACTGGTTAAAGAAGAAAAGACAGCTTAGTTTCAAATCTTCTGATAATCACCAAATATGGTATCAAATTATATGTGGGAATAGGAAGCACTAAGGACCTAAAGGACAGAGCAACCACGAGTAATAAAGTTCATTAAGAGTGCAGGAGATTGCTTTGGAAACCATCTGAAGTTCTTGTGTGATTTCTCCTACTACGTTCTTTCACTACTGTGAATATTTCTTTTCTGCATTCACAACATGGTTGGTATTTTCTCATAAGAGCCTACAAGTAAGAAGCAAGTGTGTACCCACTTTCAGTCTGCTTTGTTTGTTTTCCCCAAAGGGCCTCTACTGCTCAAAATTGAGGAGAATTTTTAAATGTTTATATTTTATTAGGAACACAAACATCCTTGCACTCACAACTAAGCACTAGGAGAACAGGAATGTTAAACACAAATGATTGTCTTTCACGGAGAACTATGAAACTATTTTTCTGCTCAGAAGGCTGGGAATAGAGGTTGTTAATGGCCTGGTGACCTCTGCTATCTGTAAGGCCAGGCCATATCAAGCTTCTACAAGCATGACTGAAGATGAATATAATTTAGGTTCTTCTACAAGCATGACTGAAGATGAATATAATTTAGGTGACATTCACATTATCTGTATAACCAGGGACTCCCATTCAGTTCTCCCCAGCAGAACCAGAGATTGCTAATAGCTCATATGACCTCTATTCAAATAATAATTATATTATTCAAATTTAAACTTGTATAATTTTATATTAAACTCAAAACATGTACCAATGAGCCGGGCAGTGGTGGCACACACCTTTAATCCCAGCACTTGGGAGGCAGAGGCAGGCAGATTTCTGAGTTCGAGGCTAGCCTGGTCTACAAAGTGAGTTCCGGGACAGCCAGGGCTACACGGAGAAACCCTGCCTCAAAAATGGAGAAGTTAGAGAAAGTACCCAAGGAGCTGAAGGGGTCTGCAACCCTATAGGTGGAACAACAATATGAACTACCCATTACCCCCAGAGCTCTTATCTCTAGCTGCATATGTAGCAGAAAATGGCCTAGTGGGCCATCACTGGGAAGAGAGGCCCCTTGGTATTGCCAAATTTATATGCCCCAGTACAGGGGAATGCCAGGGCCAAGAAGGGGCAATGGGTGGGTAGGGGAGCAGGGTTGGGGGTGGGTATAGGGAACTTTCAGGATGGCCATCAGTGGGAAGAAAGGCCCATTGGTCTTGCAAACTTTATATGCCTCAGTGCAGGGGAACACCAGGGCCAAGAAGTGGGAGTAGGTGGGTAGGGGAGTGGGGGAGGGTAGGGTATGGGGGACTTTTGGGATAGCATTGGAAATGTAAATGAAGAAAATACCTAATTAAAAAAAAGAAAATATCTAATAAAAAAGAAAGAAAAGAAAGAAAGAAAGAACCAAGAAACAAACCAAAAACCAAAAAACAAAAGAATATAATATATACCACTGAATACATTTTTAATGAAACCTCACATCAAGGTATGTAAACTGAAATAGTTATTTCCTTCCAATTGTGAAATATTTATTTTAAAACTCTATTGTAAATAATATGCTAATGAGGTTATTTACATATGAGTTGCTTTCTACAAATAATTGATAATTACTTTGATATAGATATACATAAAATAAAATAATATAAAAATAACTAAACGGTAGTAGTTACAAGTTTAAATGCATCTCTCTGCTCTAGGCAAATCATTTTATATGTGCATGCATTATATAATATACATTTATCTTTTAACATTGTTATATAATGCATGCAAATTTCTTTTGTATAAAGTATTTTAAATGAGTGATATATAGGTGATACAAAAGTTTTATGATTTAAGAATTTAGTTGAAAAATCCCCTTGCAAATAATCAATGTATTTTTTTCATGAAGTACAGGAAGAACAGAACTAATTCACGATAAAATATAGTTTGTAGTTGTTATTCTATAATTCCTTCTCCTGGCTCCACAGAAAACATGAAATCTAGGTAAATCAATAAAGAATCAATTCGATATACCTTATAAATCATAAATTGTGTTTCAGTTGCTTATTAAAATAAGAAAATATGGAATGAAATAAAAATAGAGTTAAGAATCACTAACAATGTAGTCCTTCTATAACACTTCTATTAAGCCAAACATTTATCGGGTTGCAAAAAGTCAAATATGTGTGGAAAATGTGAAGAACTCCCTCATGTTGCGAAGGAAATTTAAAATATGCTTAACTGCAAAGATTAGAATGATGTTAAGTTGTGTGAGTCACTAACTATAACTGTAAGTGATACTAGGAATTTAACAGATATGTGTCTCTAGGTATCCATTCCTATGCAACATGCAACAAATCAATGAAATAGCCTTCATCCAAAAAATAGCTATCATCAAAATCTGGTTGAAGCTTTATAATGAAAAACTCTAGGGCATTTCAAACCTGGCAGTACAGAAAATGACAAGGGATACATCATTTCAGTATGTGAAAGGCAATAAAGAAAAAGCAAGAAGAAATAAAAGCTTAGAGTTGAGTGGATAAAGACTAAAGACTAAATAAGAATGTATCATTGAACTAAACAAAACAGAACACTTCAGCTCCATTTCTGGAGTTATAAACCAAAGTAATTAGGCAAGGTGTTATTGTCAAAAGTACTAATATCATTTAGATATAGCAGAAGCCTCTATGGTGTATATAATTTAGTTATAAATAAGTTTCTTCTTCTTAGTAATGTTCCTATAGTTTTCTGGGGCTGTTCTACACATCAAACTTATAGAAATTGAATTACTGACCCCCACTGACAGTTAATAAACAAGACAAGTAGGGCTCAAACATAGCTGTCCTAATTCCTGACTCTTTTAGAACAATCTCTAAAGCAAAGAAAGATATGGATAATATAACTTCAAAATGCATAGTCAATCAGGATAATGGATCACTGTGAAGCCCAAGTTTCAAGGTAGCAACCCCCTCTAATTTTCTTCAAAACAAACTTTGTATTTAATACGTAGTATGGAATCATTCTGAAAACAGGCTTCAGTGGCTGGTCTAAATTAATAGTTAAGATCACTCAAAAATCTTTCTACTTCTTTTAGTTCAATGTCTCTGCACTTTAGTACTAAAGCAATATAAATAGAAGAATTAAGGTAAATAATCTATGATTATTGTTTGATTTTTTTTATTGACACGCACAGGCAGATTCTGTATAGTCTAGGCTCCCCTTCACTCTTCCTCAAGGTTGTGACTTCAGGCATTCACAACTCTTTGTGCTCCCATTTTAAAATATCCATAAAGCTACAAAACTCATGTATCTCTCTTGCAACAATCTCTCCTTCCTTCAGTAAGCCAAACTATTTTATATTTTGCAAGAAAGAATTAAATCTATAATATTTCTTGCATATTAACTCAAAATAGCAGAGACTTTTTGTGGATTTAATACTTGCGTGTGTGTTTGTGTGTGTGTTTTCTTGATTTTTTTTGTTGTTGTTAACACAGGGTCTCATTATATCCAGAGTAGCATCAAACTCCCTATAAAGGCAAGATAATCATAACGTCTTACCTACTCACCTTTACCTCCAAAATATTAGGAGTACAGGCATGTATTACTATCTAGCTATCTTAAATAAGTAATACAAAATATCTACTGGAGGGCTGTGGACTGTGAGAGGAACCCTGGTAAGGTCAAGCTAAATGCTTGAAGCCCCAGAAACTCTGAAGGGACAAGGTAAGGTAGGAAATTGCCTGTTCCTGGCACCAGGCATCTGTCACATATCAGCATAGAGATTTGTGGCTATCAGTCACATAAGGGCAATGCCCCAAGCCCTTTCACATGTATATGAGGCATCTATAACATCTCAGACCAAAACAATGGGAAAAGAAATATGACCACAGTCAAGTAGGCTCAAAACAGAATTCTCCAGGCTAATGAAGTTCCTAGAGTCTCAGAGAGCATGCCTATAAGCTTGCCTACTGAGACATTCCTTCCTGGAAAAGGTATTTAAGCTCAGGCCCACTTTGAGAAGTAGGGTATGGTTTTCTGCATCCATTTCCTGCCATGACAATAAGCTGTTTTGGAAGCACAGACTGGCTCTTTTCATTGAGTTTCACAGTGGAGAGCCATGGAGAAGGCCACAGCCCACAGAGCCACAGTCTAATCTCCAGGAGAAATGCCTCTCTTCATTCCCAGCCACAGCCACCACCAAGACTGCTATCCATCAAGCCAAGGACTCTCCCTGCTGGGACTAACCCGATCTCCCCTTTTCCCCTCGCCCCCAGCTGAACACAGTCTTCTCAGCTCTTCATGGACTCCCTGATGTCCAAGAGCCCGGGAACCTCATGGCCTGAGCCTCATGGCAGGCCCAAGGACCCTGAACCAGTTCCAGCTCTCCTAAATCTGAGACTGCTGTGTTTTCCCACCCCTCAGAGCTGTGTCTTTGCACATCCCTACTGCCCAACACCTGCCCTGGTAGCATTTAGGGATAAACCCAGCAGTGAAACTCCCTGCGCTCCAGCTCCCCAAGTAGCCTTGCCCTTTGGATGAGCAGACATGGACACCCAATCCTACCATCTACAATGTAAATTTATGATGGAGAAGAGAACATTTGTTACTCTAATTCACTTGAGAGGCTATTTCATACATGTTGGAGTTTCATTCTCCCCTTTGCTCAGTCTCAGGCAAAAACACTGCCCTCAGTCTCATTATATAGACATATCTTTCCCCAAGATGCTTTATTGAAAAGACTTCTCCTTTCTCACTATATTTTAGCATTTTTTGAAAGTCAGATGATGTCAAATTGTGTGATTCATTTGTGGGACCCATTTTCTTTCCTATGGGTCATTGGATCTATTTTACATTGTCTGTTCTCATTACTAGAGTTGTCTTTCAAGTCAGGTAATATGATGAACTCAGCTCTGCTCTTTCTGTTAAGAATGGTCTCAGTTCCTTTTTTCCTAGGCCTTTTAGGATACTTTTCTCTTTCAATGGAGATTGAACCTATTGATCCTCTCATTGTTAGGGTTATTCTTGCAGTGATAAAACATGTTCAAAACAACTTGGGAAGAGTTTATTTTGTTTACAGTTCCTTATCATGTTCATCAATGAAGAAATTCAAGACAGGAACTCAAATGGAGAAGAAACCTGGAGGCAAGAGTTAAGGCAGAAGACACAGAGGAGTGCGTGTTACTGGCTTGCACAGCAAGGCTTGCTCAGCATGCTTTCTTAGAGATCCCAGGACCATTAGTCCATTGATGGCAAGAATATCCACAATGGTCTGGGACCTCCTAATTCAATCACTAATTAATAAAATATTCTACACTTAGATCTCATAGAAGCCTATTCTCAGTTGAGCTTTTCTCCTTCCAGATAACTCTAACTTGTATCAAGTCGATGTAAAACTATCCTGCACAATAGACTTCTTTTTGATTTGATACACAAACATTTCAATGTTAAAACATAACCTTGCTGTTCTTGGCCTTCCCCAGGATGATATATTTTACTATAAGCATTACATTAACATTCCAAAATTTAAAACTCCCACAGTTTTTAAAAATTCAAATACTTAAAAATGTGGTCTTAAATTTAAAATTAAAAAAAAATTACATTCAAAGTCTCTCAACTGTGGACTCCTGCGAAATAAAAAATAAATCAAACACTTTCTTACCTTAAGTAGGAAGAACCAGGACCTAGTCATAATCTAACAAAATTAAAGTCAAATTCCAACTGAATAAATAACATGATAACCAATGTCTGGTTTCAAGTTACCACCTTTTGGAATCATCCAAAGGGCTTAGGTCACTTCCTTGTCTCTGCCCTCTGTAGCACACAGAGATTGTCTTTTATGCTCAGTCCAACTCCACTCCATACTTGTTGCTGGCCTTAGTATTTGGTTTATCATAGGGTCATCTTCAAAATTGCTGTGACCTTTATTTCAACTGGCCTTCTCTTTCACCATTGTCCTTTCCTAGCTTCTCACAATGCCAAGCCTCAGCTTCTCTCCATGACCCTCTCATGCGTTAAAAAGCAGTGCCATCTGGGTAACTCTTACACTAAGTTGGGCTACCAACAGGAGTCACAAGATTGGCCATTTCTGGAACACAGATTCTGTGTGCTGATCCTGAGGAAACACTTTCCAGAAGACTCAGAGCACTGATGATGCTCTCTTCCCAATCTTCTGCTGAAGCTGTCCAGAGTCATCTCAGCAAAAGCTGTTTTCTTTTACTGTTTCTTGGGTCTTGTTAGTCACAGATGATTCTTCAGCTCCAGCTGACCAGACACTACAGACTCTTCACACAAAAAGGCCTGACAGAGTCTTCACTCCCTTCTAAAACTTCACAAGAGCTGCCTCCATTGTCTGCACTGCTTAGCTTTTATTATCTCTCAAACTCTTATAAAAGAGCTCAATAAGCTCTCAACCCTATATAGAGTTTCAAGTCAAAAGTTCCAAAGTCTTCCCATGACCTTTACCAAGATTCCATGGCCAATTTTGTCACAGCCATACTCTACTATCCTGGTATCAACTTGTCTGAGTTAGAGTTACTCTTGCTGTGATGAGACAGCATGACCCAAGCAACTTGGAAGGAAAAGTTTTATTTGGCCTTCACCTCCATATCACACAGTTCTTCACTGAGAGTAGCTAAAACAGGAGTTCATATGACAGGAACTTAGGGGAAGATTCTGATATGAAAGCCATGGCGTGGTGCTGCTTACCAGCTTGATCCTCATGACATGCTCAGCCTGGATTCCTCTAGACCAGGAATAATGTCACTCATAATGGACTGGACCATCCCCATCAATCACTAAGAAAATGTCCTACAGAATGGTCCTATGGGCATTTTCTCAATTGAGGTTCCTTCCTTTCAGATAACTCAATCTTGTATCAAGTTGACATAAATCTAACCAACACAGACCATCTTGGATAGCATGGACATTTTATCAGTATTAAAATTAATCCCATCTAGTGTCATAAACTCACTTTATATCTCTTTTATGTTTTATCAATTTATTGCATTTTCTGTGTAAAGATCTTTACATGCTGCTATTTGTAAGAAATCATCTTAATATTACTTCAAATTTAAATGGAGCTGTTCTCTTAATTTATTTTCAAGTAAATATTTTTCAAAATGCTAACTTTTTGTTGTTGTTGAGGAAGAACTTTTGATTGATTTTTTTTTGTTGTTATTATTTCTCTTGTTTGGTTGCTGTAAATCTTCTTTAGTGAGAGTGGGCATCTTTTTCTTATTTTATAAATTGAATTAAGTTGACAAATAGGACCTCATGAGACTGCAAAGCTTCTGCAAGGAAAAAGACACCATCAATAAGACAAAAAGGCCACCAACAGATTGGGAAAGGATCTTTACCTATCTTAAATCAGATAGGGGACTAATATCAATATATATAAAGAACTCAAGAGGGTGGACTCCAGAAAATCAAATAACCCCCTTAAAAGATGGGGCTCAGAGATAACAAAGAATTCTCACCCAAGGAATACTGAATGGCTGAGAGGCACCTGAAAAAATGTTCAACATCCTTAATCATCAGAGAAATGCAAATCAAAACAACCCTGAGATTCCATCTCACACCAGTCAGAATGGCTAAGATCAAAAATTCAGGTGACAGCAGATGCTGGCGAGGATGTGGAGAAAGAGGAATACTCCTCCATTGTTGGTGGGATTGCAGGCTTGTACAGCCACTCTGGAAATCAGTCTGGCGGTTCCTCAGAAAATTGGACATAGTACTACTGGAGGATCCCGCAATACCTCTCCTGGGCATATATCCAGAAGATGTCCCAACCAGTAAGAAGGACACATGCTCCACTATGTTCATAGCAGCCTTATTTATAATAGCCAGAAGCTGGAAAGAACCCAGATGCCCTTCAACAGAGGAATGGATACAAAAAATGTGGTACATTTACACAATGGAGTACTACAAGCAAGTAAAAAGAATGAATTTATGAAATTCCTAGGCAAATGGTTGGACCTGGAGGGCATCATCCTAAGTGAGGTAACACAATCACAAAAGAACTCAAATGATATGTACTCACTGATAAGTGGATATTAGCCCAGAAACTTAGTATAGCGAGATATAAGGTACAATTTGCAAAACACATGAAACTGAAGAAGAACAAAGACCAAAGTGTGGACACTTTGCTCATTCTTAGAATTGGAAACAATCACCCATGGAAGGAATTACAGAGACAAAGTTTGGAGCTGAGAGAAAAGGATGGACCATCTAGAGACTGCCATATCCAAGGATCCATCCCATAATTAGCCTCCAAATGATGACACCATTGCATACACTAGCAAGCGTTTGATGCAAGGACCGTGATATAGCTGTCTCTTGTGAGACTAGGCCAGGGCCTAGCAAACACAGAAGTGGATGCTCACAGTTAACTATTGGATGGATCACAGGGCCCCCAATGAAGGAGATAGAGAAAGTATCCAAGGAGCTAAAGAGATCTGCGACCCTATAGGTGGAACAACATTATGAACTAACCAGTACCCCGGAGCTCTTGACTCTAGCTGCATATGTATCAAAAGATGGCCTAGTTGGCCATCACTGGAAAGAGAGGCCCATTGGACAGGCAAACTTTATATGCCCCAGTACAGGGGAACGCCAGGGCTAAAAAATGGGAATGGGTGGGTAGGGGAGTCGGGGGGGGGGGGGAGGGTGTGGGGGACTTTTGGGATAGCATTGGAAATGTAATTGAGGAAGATACATTTTATATATATATATATATATATATATATATATATATATATATATATATATATATAGAAGAAGAGCACCTTTCAAAAGTTTTTTTGTTAATTTCCTTGTACATGTTTGTATTAAAGGTGAATTTGCATGAAAATATTTTGTTTATTCATTTCTTTAAAGGGAATCAGACTTTTTCCTTTGTAATAATGTTAAGGAGGTCTTACCATGCTCTTTGAGTAGTGGTTATCTTCTTAAGATTTAGAGGGATGTTATGGCTTTATAGTTAAAATGTTTGATGCATACGCAAGAGGAATAAGTTTTGGTTCCCAGGTAAATGCTGTGTAGGTTTCTTGTAAAGATGAGAAATAATATACCCAGAGTAAGATGACTAATAACACTAACTATATCAGCTAATTCTGGGGTTGAATGGATGATGTTACAACCTTGAATAAAGTAGAAACAAAATCCAAAGTCACATCTCAGTATCCGAGTACTCTCTGCACTCAAACACTTGTACACACATACCCACACAAGATCACCAATACCTGTGGAAAAGCATACATACATCACATACAGACACAGAAATAAATAAATCAGTACTTAAATTTATTTTCCTTGGTTGTCTGTATTGTAACTTTTAAGTATTATAACTACTGAATATCACTGATAGAAAATTAAAACATACTTAACCATTCTGTTTATAATTTTTTGTATCAAATTCTAGTCCTAGCAAATACTAGTCATGGTAAATACTATTTTTTTCTTATTTAATGGTTCTATGGTAGGTTATATATTTTAGCTGATTATTTAACACTATTGCTTCCTTTGACTACAGATATTATAAGCATAAGGGATAAGAATATTATATTTTTTGCTCAGGCAAATTTCTTAAATGAAAGGTAATTGCCTATTACGTGTTATGGGAGAAAGAAGCTAATGAGGAACGTACGAAAATACAAAAGCAATTAATACATATTAATTCTCACGAAGCAGTACCCTTACTAGACAGATGTTTCCATTCATTCTGCTCTGTAACGGTAATTCATTGACACTATTTCTACAGACACAGACATCCATAACTCTTAACTTAGTGACTTTGTTTCTGGTTTTACCCAGCTTAATTGTCCACATATATACAAGGAACTTCAGGCTTAATGTTTTCATGTCATTTACAGAGGGAAAATGTATACTTTTCCTTTTAGTCAAATGGGTAAGCTGTAGTGTGTTTGCACAATGATAGTGAAAAAATGTACTCATATTTTAATATTAAAGGAGCTTAATTTAACAAGTACAAAAATTAGTGAAACAAATTATCGATGTAGAAATTTGTAAGCATTAGAACATAATTTGACATCAACCAAACCGAATAGTATAACAGAGAAACATGGTAAAGATACTTGCGTGTGTGATAGCTTAGGTGTCTATGGATCATAAGGATCACTTCAAATGCTGACAGTAAAGCAGTGACCTGTTCAAGGCAGTCAAGTGCTCTACTCCTGAGCTAGCTACTCCTTAACATAATAAGGGATTGCAACAAATGTGGAGTAGTAGTTATCTTTTTAATGGACGTAAATTTATATTGTGAATTACTGACCTATTATAAGCTAGAATACATATTTCTATACTGGCCTATTTTAAGCTAGATACATATTTCCATACTTTTGTGTATGTTAAATAATGTTATATCATATGTTTCTAAATATCCAGCCAGAACAAACCCTTCACACATTTTCATTGTTTCTATATGTGTATTACTATATCAGCATTTAAAATTATCAATAAATACATTTCTGTTAATTTGAAACTGTAAATACTTAACTTTGAAATTATTCAGCAAGATTGTTTTATTGAATTTGAGAAAATGCCCGATTTTCTCACCCTGCAAGCTGTCTTTGTACTTTTTCCATCTAATTCCTTAACTGTTGGAGATGTAGACCACTACTGTTGAATGGCAGAGCATAGGTAGGAGTTTTAATATTTGACCATTTGAGTGATGTCTGATATTTTGCAAATGATAATAAAAAGAATACAGGGTGCTAAAATGATAAGAATGAGTTTAAAATTAGTGTCATTCTTCATTATACAGTAATCTTGCCTCTGAGTATGTATGTACTGAGATAACACTTTACTGTATTTTGCTGGATCCTTAAAACCAGTCTTGAACTCTTAGCCAGACTTCCTTCACATGTCCCAGGCCTCTCACAAATGCAGATAAAATACAGTGGCTCATGGTTTTCCCACAATGCTCACAACACTGTGACTACTGATATCAGAGATATGTGGCATTTTTCACCACTACATGAAGCAAGAAATCAGATCTTTGGCATGGAGCAATGGCAGAATAATCTTTAATCTAAGTCAGTCCTGACACTGGGCATCATGTGATATCATCAGATCTCACAGGTAGAGGTCTCAATCCTCAAGAATGTCCCTGTTTCTGATATCTTCTGGCCAAACATTGAGAGTCAAGATTCCAGAAATTCTCTACTGAGAATAAATTACATTTACCTGAGGAGCTAATAGCACTATTTTATGTTTGCTCATTTATAATACAACATATTTCACAAAAAATAGAGATGGCACAATGTATACAATGAGATTATGGGAAGAAACATGAAAACTGCATAGACCTCTAAGGAGTCATCAATTGTAGGTCTTCATATAAAGGACGAAAGGAGAAGTCTCGTGAGAATTTCCCCATTCACACTGGCTTGTCAATTGGTGTGGTCATCATTGCAAGTCTTGCTTAGACAGGCATGTTGTTGGGAGTTTATAGACACAGTTTCCCTCTCTTAGAGAAAAGATATACACTCATAGCTGATATCCTGCTTCTCTGGCTCTTACCTCCTTCTCTTCTATGTTCTCCCCTCTCCTTCATAGCTCCCGTGACACACTTGTTCCTGTTGTAGAGCTTCTCGATGTCCCATACAATTGTCAATTCTCACTTTCCAATTTCGGAGATTATTCCAGGTTACATATTCTCATCTAACAATATGGATCCAGAATTCAGAAATAAGAGAATTTATATAGTGCTCGCCTTTCTAGGTCTGTGATACCTCACTCAATATAATATTTACTAACTCCATACATTTCCTTGAAGATTTCCTTATTTCACTTTTTTTACAGCTAATTAGAATCCCATTATATATGCATAGCATTTTCACTGTCTTTTAACCAGTTGAAAACATTCAGGTTGTTTACATTTTCTAACCATTGCAAATAGAGCTACAGTGAATGTAGCAGAGCACATTACTGTGGGGTGACATGTAGAGTCAGACCTTTGGGGATATGACAAAAAGTCATATGGCTGGAATTTGCAGATCTGTTTTTACCTTTTTAAAAATGTTCCAGCTATTTTCCAGAGTGTCAATGTCAGTCTGCTATCTCAACACTAAATGAGGCCTTCCCATCACTTCCCCCCACACACTCATGAGCTTTTAGTTTCAGTTGTTTTCTTGATTTTTATCCATTCTGACAGGGGAAATATGAAACTTCACTGTAGTTTTACTTTATTTTTCTTAACAGCAAGGGATATTTTTTTTAAATGTTCTGAGTATAGCAAGGAACTGTCTCAGTCATTGTATTGCTGTGAAGAGACACCATGACTATTGCGACTCTTATAAAAGACAGCATTTTGTTGGGGCTTCCATTGTCTTCCTGGTGAGACATATGGTGACACATGTGGTGTTGGAGTCTATGAGAGCTACATTCTGATCATAGGCAGCAGTCAGAGACAGACTTAGCCTTGCAGGGGCTTTTGAAACCTCAAAGGCCACTACAGTGACATACTTCCTCCAGCAAGGCCACACTTCCTAATCCTTCTAATCTTTTCAAAGAGTTCCACTTCCTGGTGACTAAGCATTCAAATAAATGAGGCTATGGGGCCATTTTTATTTAAACCACCACAGTAACTGCTAGGGACCAATTTTGTTAGGCTGTCATAAGGAATGCAGGATGAGCTGACAAGTGGGGTATGTGCCTGCCTGCTCTGCAAGCTTTAACTTTCATATTACCTTCTAGTTCTGTGCTGAGGTCTAAGTAGAACAGAAGGGTACCCGCAAGGAGCAAAGACAAACAATGGATCTGTGAAGTGTTAAGTGCTTTGTTCTCACATGTCACTGCATTGATAACTCTTCCCATCCCTTTCGTCTTTTCAATATTATCTGCAGTTAATATGCATTTGCCTGTGATCTGAGTGTAATCATATGCTTTGTGCCAGTATAGGTTAATACAACAAACTGAACTGCTGAATCTAGGTCAACAAAAATTAGCACCTCACACTGAAAAATCTCTTTTTATTCTCATTCATGCTTCTGACTCTTGTGAACTCTCATTGCCATTAATTTTAGCAGAATACAGGTCTAGCAGACAGTTTGAACCTATAATACCGGTGGCAGTGCTAGCAATGGTGCTCACCCTTCAACCATGAAACAACAGAAAAATTGAACAGTGATCTTAACACAGAAAGCTTAGGGAATACATGAGGCTGACTTCTCTTTATAGCCTTCTCAACTCCAGCTAAGGACCAGAACAGTGCGCATAGAATGAAATGGAAAGAAATCACTGCTTTCAGAGGGAATGAATTCTCCTGAACAGAAAGTTTTCTCGAACTTTCCTGCTCAACTAACTGAATAAGGCTAGTCTCCTGCTGAAGTAGACTTCTCTGGCACCTGAGCTGGCTAAGTGAATCAAGGCCTGGAATTTTGAACCTTGCATGAACAACCTCAAGGCCACATGCATTACATCTCTTAAATATGCAAAGTAGCATTTTGGAAAAAAGCACATAATGTGTATCACATTCGCTGACCAAAGTTGAACGTGACGAAATGCTTAGGATTGGTAGAAATGTTTTGTCTTTTGATAACATGTTCAGCCCTTAAGGTTCATAGTCCGTGCAATAACAGAATGTCAATCTAGAATATGGTAGTCACAGAAATACTCTATATTTGATGGAATACTTTGAACTTATGAAGGTACAAATGGCTGTAATATCAGGAGCTAATCCTCGTGGAAAAGTCATATGAACAAACTTAGAAAACTTTAGAAAATCATCAGTCCAAAGCTGATAAATATTAATATTTCTCAGTACAATTTGTTTTTTCAATTTTCAATATGATTCAGTATCATTTTTCAATATGACATCAATCAGTTTGAACTATAGGTATAACCAATACATTAAAAATGTATTTTATAATTCTGAGACACACTGAAGATTAGGGAAAACAAATTCTAAAATTCCTTTCCAGAGTGCATTCATATTTCTAGATTATACATGAAATACTACCCATTTTATATTTTTAACATATTTGAGCCAAGTGAAATTTGTGAATTTGACATATTTTATCTACACTGTGAAGCATGTCAAAGTTGAAATTGGACTAAAAGCCAGAAACCAGACGTCATATTGATGCTATATGTATCAGTTAAGTTACGTGTTCTTCATCAATGCATTTGTGCTCTCTGAGACTGACCCTCATGCTAGAATGAGAATATGTAATCTCACAGAGCTCTGTTAGGTAGCAGATGTAAGAAGGAGGTGAAAGGAAAGTGCAATTATTTCTCTACCTGGATAGTTATGCATTTACAATTATTGGCAGTGGGGGAAAATAGAAATTCAGCATTAGCCTTGCAGTTAAGCCAACAAGGGAAGTGTTCTTTCTGAATATAATATTACACAGACATTGACAGTCATACACTGTTATAGCCTCGTGCCTCCTATGCCCAGGGAAGATAAATTGCAATCTTGCTATCATGTCTCCTCTTTGATACAATCTAAATCATGAACCCTAGCCCTTTCTATATTGTTCTGTGTACTATGTGTATATAGCTCAATATAAAACAAAAGCAATTCCTCCATTCATACTTACTTGGTTTGCTGTTTTAACAAAGTGTGCTTTGGTTACCAAATTTGTTCTCTACTCTTTGTTTCCATATTTAAGAGATCAGGAACAATGAGAAATAATGTATATAAAAGAACTAAGTATTGGAAAAGTGAACGAAAACACTAATTATCATTTCATGGAATTTAATGTGGTTAGCATAATACCACTAGACCTGTTGGAATTGGGATGCTTAATTTATCTGTGAAACTCTATTAACTCTTTTTTGTGGTATAGAGCAACATGAAATTCATGTTGACATAGATATGCAAGGTGAAGAGCTGAAG
Organism: Mus musculus; assembly: GCF_000001635.26. Taxonomy (NCBI): domain Eukaryota; kingdom Metazoa; phylum Chordata; class Mammalia; order Rodentia; family Muridae; genus Mus; species Mus musculus. The sequence goes on along the minus strand of NC_000069.6, from coordinate 24,464,543 downwards.
AAGGTTGCTGTGAGAACTTTGAGACTAAGGTAGACCTCTTAAGTTCAAGGCTAGCCTGATCTACATAGTGAGTTTCAGAACTGCTAGTTCTATGTGGTAAGACCTTGTCTCAAAATGTGAATGAATGAATAACTAACTAACTAAACAAACAAACAAACAAACAAACATTCAAACAAACACAGCATTAAACCTAAGATCCATTGCCTCGTGTTTTGGAAGCAGATGTTATTTTTTAAGAATGATATCATTTTAAACTAAGAGTTTTAATTAGATGGTTTTTACCAGAAGTGAAGCTAACAGGTTGAATGAAATTTTGCTTCTGGCATCTGCTGCCATTTTTAGTAAGTGATTAGTTATTTTCTTCTTCCTGCGAATGTTTGACAGAAGCTCAAAGGATGAATCACAATTTCGAGCTGCTGTCACTTCATCGCTCCCAAAAAGGAGAACCTGGAAATCATTCCAGCAAACCCAAGAACTAAATTCTGAAAATGCCTTCAGGGATTTGACAGAAGTATTTAGCAATCTGAAAATTACAGCAATCTGTCAAATTAACTTTTTAGGAAAGGTAGGCTGCTGAAAAGTACACATAGTATTTATAATAACATAGCCAAGTGGGAGTATCTTCTTGAATACATAAAAACACATCTGCCTCTGCAAGTATTGAGCCCCACATCGACTTCAATTAAAGACAGGATACCTTAATAAACAGAAATATGTTATAAAGAGTATACTTCATTATATAAATTATACATATGTATGTATACATATCAATACATATATGGAGAGAGAGTAGATGGGGTCATTTTGTAAAATGTATGACATTATACATAATTCAATTAATATATTTCACATTGTTGTATGTATTTGTTACCAAAAATACAGTACTGTATTATAGTCAAATGTATATTCAAGAATTTTGCTTACAGCATGATTTGGTAGTATAGGCCTTCAATACCAACACTCAGAATATTTTTTTTACATACACACACACACACACACACACACACACACACACGGGCCAAAATATGGGAATGCTGTCTAAAATGATAGTCACTTAAATTTAAAACCTTAAATTATAACATTAAGCATATTAAATTATTTATAGTGATGACTTCTGCTCAATAATTTAATATAAACAACAAACTTAATGTTAGGATGCTATTATTATATAAATATAAGCTTTGGCTGGAGTTACTTTTCAAAATTCCATTATTATCAGTTTCTTAGAAATAAATATGTATAAGTCAGTGCCACAGGATTGACATGTCTCTACTAGTATAAGGAAAGGAGAAATGTTTAATTATATTACAATTTTAAAGTAAAAACATAGACACAATGAGCACAAACTTAGTCTATGAATCAATTGTGAGACTTAATATCATGACTTAAGAACTCAAGAGTGTAAAGACATTGAAGGTAGAGCCCAGGACTGTGCCAATATGTGGGGGTAGAAGGAATGAGTAAGAACTATAATGCAGATGAAGAATCCTGTACTGGCTGGTATTATGCATAAACTTTACACCACATGGAGTTTTCACAGAGAAAGGAGCTTCAGTTAAGGAAATGCCTCTATAAGATCCAGCTGTAAGGCATTTTCTAAATTAGTGATCAAGGAGGGAGGGGCCATTGTGGGTTGTGCCATCCCTGTGCTGGTAGTCTTGGCTTCTGTAAGACAGCAAGCTGAGAAAGGCAGAAGGAGCAAGCCAGTAAGTAACATCCCTCCATGTCCTCTGCATCAGCTCCTGCTTCCTGACCTACTTTCCTTCCAGTCCTGACTTCCTTTGGTGATGATCAGCAGTGTGGAAGTGTAAGCTGAATAAACGCTTTCCTACCCAATTTGCCTCTTGGTCGTGATGTTTTGTGCAGAAATAGAAATCCTGAATAAGACAAATACTAAATTTTTCTGTCTCTATGTTTGTTTTCAGAATAGCTTTCTCTGAGTAATTTTTCTTTGCCTGCTTTATATTTTAAACAAAAGAGTCTGATCCAAGAACCTTCTTTATGTCTAAAAATACTTACTTTCTCTGAAATCAATGGCACTTTCATTTATGAATATATGTGTATTTAAATGACTACTCATGTCATTTAAATGACTTAATATTTATAGATGGACCTTAGGGACTTGTGATATAAGGCCACTTTCAGTAGTCTTAAACGAAATATGATGTTAGATGTTATGCAGCTGTCATGTCTATGCCCACGCAACTGTGTTGGGCCCAGGATCTAGTATCTGTTTATGTCAGAAGGCAAAGTAGAGATGCCTGCTGATGAAGTGCACTGGCTTCCTCCTTAGCCTGTGCTGAGTGACAGGGAGGTGGCATCGGGTAGGCTTAAGTGCAGTTTTCACTGTGTTTATGCTTCAACTGGCAGAAGACAGATTGACCTGTAGACATATCCAAAGGTAGAAAAAGTGGTTACATGTTCAACATCTTATTTTGTTACTGTCTTTAGGAGTGACATATAACCTTCCTGAATGTTCTGGAAGCCTTACTGATGTAATATAAATTTGAGTAAAGTATTTTTTCAATCCTTGTAAAAGTAATCATTAAAACAAAAATTGACTGGTGTATTCAATATTAAAAGCAGTTTGGATAATTTGACAGATCAAGTATTTCAATGGTTATTCAAAATGTTTAATTCAAATTGCCTAAATTGCAATTTTATGTCAACAACTACAAAATTCTATATGTTGTTCTATATTAGAAATTGTAATTCACTTTTCCCAAAGACTTTTTATCTTTTGTTATGAATTCCCTGATATAATTATCTAAAATACGTTTTTATATCATATTATTCCATATATACTTACCCTTTCCAATATAAATTTTCATTTTTCTTTACCAAATATTTAGACATTACAACAATAAAATTGTGATACTAATCAATCCTCCTACATCCGAAGTTAGCCAGACCAAATAAACATTTGTGAATATTTCCATATTAACATTTTTTCTGTAACTTGTGAGTGTCTGTTTGCAAGCATTTATGCATGCATGCACAAATACATGTGAGAGGTTTGAGTCAAGTTATTTACACTTGACGCTTCATGATGTCTTTCCATGGTGTGACATTTTTCTTCTATAAATAGCATTAACTCCTAAATATATCATCTATGGAATTATTTCCCTCCTGATGAGCACTTTGTTTCTTACGGTCTTAATTAGCATGCCATTGCACAGAATGAAATGTGAACACTGCACTGAGACTTTTGAGCCTCCTAAATTAGGAATTATCTTTTTCAGGATTTTTGCTGTTTGGGGGAATTACCCCCAAAGCTTTCTGCATGCTGGATAAGCATACCTCTACAGAGACACATTTACAGGCCACAAATTTCCCCTCTATCTTATTTTACATTTTGGCAAGGAGGTTAATTGCCTTCTCCTATTTTGTTCTCTGCTGCCATTTCTGAACAATGCTTTATTTTGTTGTTCTATCCAATGAGCTTGATCATTATTTTGTACTTTGTTTCCTCTCACAGGAGTTTTTCTATTTTCTAGGAAGACAATTCCAAGCAGTTACTTCTTTTAGCATCTATTGATTTTCATCTTTTACCTTAAGCTCTCTTGTATTTTGAGTCTATCAGTTTTAGATACATATATCTGTCCAATATTAGTCCTAGTTAACCTTTTGTCTTGGGCTAAGTGGTATTGCTGTCTTCATAGGTGATATGGTTTGAAACCTACCAGTGAAGGAAGTGGGTTCCTATCCACTACTGAAGCTCCACATGCTTACACAGTTATGGGCATATTATAAGTACCACTAACTATGAATGAAGTATATTGTTTGATCAATGAGTAAGTTCTTAATACTTGCTAACCCCTGCTGCCGGAATGCTTCGGATGCATGCCACTAGCATCATTTCTACTACTTTAACAGTTTCTCCATTTTTTTTATATCTAATATACTTTTCTAGTTCTTTGATAAACACAACCACATAAGACCATGTTTTCTTAAATATGTTTTATGTATTAGCTAAGACTTGGTTTTTTGTTCCTAGTTGATTCATGTCAAGTAAGGTTGGAATTCCCAGGGAACTATGGGGGAAAGTAACTCAGATGAATATGAAAATAAGTGTAAAAAACATGAATGTGAACAACATTTCAGTTTATTGTTTCCTTGAGTTCAGTGCACATGGCTCAGCTGTCTTGATTCTATGTCCCAGAAGAGCTCTGATATTCTTTCTTCCCATCCCAGCCTTCTTCCCAACCACCCACTTGCACCTCCATACCTGAAGCTGTTTGCACATTTGTCATGTTTAGCTTCTTCACTTATTATTCCAAAAGATCCATTTGGCTCCCAGCCCTTGAAATATTTATGGTTTTAATGGACCACAACTGTAACACTGACTTAAATATAAAAAGCATTGATTTTTTTTCCCCAATTCAATTTCAGAACACTATCATTCTCCATTCATGAATCCAACAAGATAAAAAAACTTCTTTCCACGAAACAAAGAAATGATTACTCAGAAAATAATGTAATTAATTCCTATGTTAATAGTAAAGTAACTACTATGTTAAAATGAAACATGAAAGATTATTTTTGTATAATCTATACATTTGTAAATCTATTTTCAAACTTTTGAGTACAATAAGAAACTTTTATACATAAGTACACTGTAGCTGTCTTCAGACACACCAGAAGTGGGCGTTAGATCTCATTTTAGGTAGTTGTGAGCCAGCATGTGGTTGCTGGGATTTGAACTTAGGACCTTCTGAAGAGCGGTCAGTGCTCTTACCTGCTGAGCCATCTCACCAGACCCAAGAAATATTTAATACATGATGCAGCAGTATCTGAATTGTCTAGAGTTTACCAAACAAACACACACACAATGTTCTAGGTTCATTCTTCAGTATTGTATAAACATGTTGAAGACCAATGGCATAGATAGATAGATAGATAGATAGATAGATAGATAGATAGATAGATAGATATTCAGTCCTTAGGTTTGTAGATAAGTATAGAAAATTATGATAAGGAAAAACCCCTTCAAACCTGTGCATCCCAATACTTTCTAATTTTAGTAGTACAAAATCTCAGGATATCCTCAGATCCAATTTTTTGAAACATTAGTTTAAACTTCCTCCATCCCTCTGCCTCCTCTGATAGATAGTAAGACAATGGGAAAATTCCAAAAGGGTGTCAGCAAACTTGAGCACATCCAATGTGTCATGAAACCCCATGGCAGTTGACAATCTCAAAGTTTCCCACCACACCTTCTCCTACCATTCATCTTTTTTAATTTTTTTTTCTTCTTCTAGGGAAGCTTGATTTTAATTTTTTTAATTGGATAGTTCATTTGTTTACATTTCAAATGTTATCCCATTTCCCGGTTTCCCCTGTGCAAACCCCCTATTACATCCCCCTTTACCCTGCTTCTATGAGGGTGTTTCCACCCACCCACCCCAACCTCATCACCCTAGCATTCTTCTACACTGAGGCATCAAGCCTTCACAGGACCAAGGGCCTCCCGTCTTATTAATGCCAGATAAGGCCCCTTCACCTCTTTCAGTCCTTCCCCTAACTCCTCCATTGGCATCCCTATGCTTAGTCCAATGATTGGCTGTGAGCCTTCGTATCTGTATTAGCCAGGATCTGGCAAAGCCTCTCAGGAGACAGCTGTATCAGGCTCGTGTCAGAAAGCACTTCTTGGAATTTTCATTAGTGTCTGGGTTTGGTGTCTGCATGTGGGATGGATTCCCCAGGTAGGGCAGTTGCTGGATGGTCTTTCCTTCAGTTGCTGTTCCAGTCTTTGTATCTGTATTTCCTTTAGACAGGAGCAATTCTAGGCTGAAATTTTGGCGATGGTTCAAGGACTCCATCCCTCAACTTGGGGGCGGGGGGGAGTATGGCTAACCTCTGGATATGGTCTTGACAGAATCTTCCTCCCCTTTGTAGGGTGTTTCAGGTAATGTCATTCTTGTGGAGTCCTGGTAAGCTCTTGATTTTCTAGCATCTGGGACTTTCTGGTTGCTACCCCCAGCTCCCACCCACCATTGCTACACACCTCTATTCAATTTCCTGACCCTCTGTACATCTCCTTAATCTCTTCCCTTACCAGAATCTGCCACTCTTTTCACAATTGCCCTTTTGTCTTCCTCTCAAGTCCCTCCTACCCTCTACTTCCCTTGATTATATTTTTCTGCCATCTAAGTAGGACCAAAGTATACACTCTTTGGCCTTTCTTCCTCTTGAGCTTCATGTTGTTTGTGAGTTGTATTATGGGTATTCTGTGCACTTTGCCTAATATGCACTTATCAGCAAGTACATACCATGTGTGATTTTATGACTGAATTACCTCATTCAGGATGATATTTTCTGGATCCATCCATTTGTCTGTGACTTTTGTGAAGTCCTTGTTTTTTTAATAGCTGAGTAGTATTCCATTGTGTAAATGTACCAAATTTTCTGTATCCATTCCTCTGTTGAGGAACATCTGGGTTGTTCCCAACTTCTGGCTATTATAAATATGACTGTAATAAACATAGTTGAGTATGTGTCCTTATTACATCTTTAAGCACCTTTTGGGTGTATGCCCAGGGACTGGTATCACTGGGTCCTCAGGTAATACTATGCCCAATTTTCTGATGAACTGCCAAACTGATTTCCAGAGTCACTGAATCAGCTTACAATCCCACCATCAGTGGAGGAGTGTTCTTCTTTCTCCACATCCTCACCAGTGTCTGCTGTCACCTTAGTTTTTCATCTTAGCCTTTCTGACTATTGTTAGGTAGAATCTCAGGGTTTTTGACTTCCATTTCCCTGATGACTAAGGATGTTGAACATTTCTTTAGGTGCTTCTCAGCCATTCAAGTTTCCAGAGTTGAGAACTTTCTGTTTAGCTCTGTTCCACATTTTTTTTAATAGGGCTATTTGGTTCTCTTGAGTATCCAGTCTGTTATTCTTTGTCTCTTTATTGGGGAATTGAATCCACTGATGTAAAGAGATATTAAGGAATAGGGATTGTTGCTTCCTGCTATTTGGGTTGTTAGATGTTTGTGTGGCTATCTTTTTGGGGGTTTGTTGAAAGATTACTTTCTTGCTTTTCCTCGGGTGTAGTTTCCCTCTTTGCGTTGGAGTTTTCCATCTATTATCCTTTGTTGGGCTGGATATGTAGAAAGATATTTTGTAAGTTTGGTTTTATCAAGGAATATCTTGGTTTCTCCATGTACAGTATTTGACAGTTTTGCTGGGTATAGTAGCCTAGGCTGGCATTTGTGGTCTCTCAGGATTTGTAAGACATCTGCCCAGGATCTTTGAGCTTTCATAGTCTTTGTTGAGAAATCTGGTGTACTCTGATAGATGTGCCTTTATATGTTACTTCACATTTTACCTTTACTTCTTTTAATATTCTTTCTTTGTTTTGTATATTTGGTGTTTTGATTATTATGTGACAGGAGGAATTTTTGCCCCCATCTACGTATTCCAGGATATGGTTATCACATCATCCATTTGATGCCTACCACCTGATATCAAATGTGAACTCCACAACATGCACTAAAAACCACCATAATAAATTTGTATGTGACCAAGAAAAACTATATCATAGCTTAAAAAAAATGTTAGCTTTGTCTGCTTACAGACTTACTTTCTATATCTTCAATACCCATCCACATCTAACCCATGTCCCAAATACCTATTGAATTTCTGCATTTTCATTAATAGGAAATTTTGTTCCTATGGACATTTTGTTAAAAGAAAATGTCCCATTTTGTATTCTGATTATTATTCTATTCATTCAGAATATCCTGTGTTTTGTGCTGTAATTAAACTTTTCATCTTCAGAGTCTACCTATGGAAAAAAATTTAAACTATTATAAAAAAAAATCTGAAAGCTAATCTACTCTCATATTTCCTTGGATTGTTTCTTTACAAATAGAATATTTTCCCCTGAATTCTACTTTAAATAACCATCTTCTCTAAACTCTGTTGTCTAATTTCCTTTTGTATGCCTTCTACCATCTGTTGTATGTCTCTTTCTCGTCTAATTATTTCTCCCTCGTGAAGCTAGATATTTACTGAAAAAAGGCTCATTGGATTACAGAGGATAGATCAGTGGATAAAGTATATGCTATATGTGAAAGGGTTAGAGTTCTATGCCCATTACCCTTGTGTATGTCAAGTAGTCAGGGTAGTCCTCTTATCATTCCACTGAACCAAAAGAGGAGATGAAGTCAGGATATCTAGATGGGGCATATCAGTGAGTACTGAGATTTATTCAGAGACCTTGCATCAATAAATAAAATGGAAAGCTATCAAGAAAGACTCCCAGGACTCTACATGCTAACACACATGTAGGCATATCTATGTACCTGTACATGCACAAAAGTTTAATAAGACAGGTCCTAATGAAGTTCAGAATAAGTAAGATTTTAAACAGAAAAAAAAAACATATTCATCTACACTTTTTCAAAAATGAAATACCTGCTTTGGGCAGTATATTTCTTATCACTTTCTTACAGGCTGTGAAGTGTTTAAAGATTCATACAGTGTTGTCTCATCCAGCTCTTGTAATATTTTTAATAACATCAGCATTGATACTCTTAATCTCATTTTATATAAAAATGGAGGTCTAGAAATTTGTAAAGAGGAATGTGTCAGGATTAAGGATTTGAACTGTTCTGCTTCTTCCAGAACAGTTTGAATGAGAAAAACCATGACAGTCTTTTCCTCTATCATTTATAAATCATGAATTTCTCCTTTTAGATTAAGAACAAGACTGGAGGGAAGATGGCTGTTTAATGCTGATTGAGCAAGTGGGTTCTGGAAGCCTTTACATTATTTCATCGGAACGATGAGATGTTCCATTTCACACATCAATATTTCTTTCCCAGTGATCCAAGGAGAAATGATTATTTTCTATGCTTGGCTAATCAGAGGCAGGGCATGAGGACAGTACTGATTTGGGAATGATACCTGCCATCCCTGGCAGCAGATCAGGGAAAAAAGATAAAGTTACCTTTCCTAGCTTAGGTCTGCTAATCTTTCCAGGCTGTTCGAGAGGTGGAGTGATCTGCATCTATCATTTCCTCTTTAACATCCTAGAACATTCTAAGATTCATAAAGCTTCAGCTCAATATTAGATAGAAGAAAGAATAGGAAAATGAAGAGGAAATAGCACATGTGAAGGCAAGGAAACTGTGTCAGTCCTTCCTTACATTGTAAATAAATACACAGCAATACCCTTAATTTAAATTTATATGCTTAGCCCATACAGGTGTTGATATTAATGTACCACACAAAAGTATATAGAGCTGAAGTGCTAATCTGATAGCCAATGAATCATTGTGTCAATAACTAAACAACCTGATTAAATGAAGAATTTATAATAAGCTGACTATTAATATTGGCATTGTTTCACTAGCATATTAGAAGAATATTGGTGTCTGGACATGAGGGCAGGTAAATCATGTAGAGAAATTACAACATAAATTATTTTAAATTTTGATATAAAAAGAAAAATCAAACCTAAAGTTAATGATGAAAACTATAGTTTAAGTTGACTTTGCTTCCAAAGATAGAATTAACACGGAGTTTTGGTGGTCCTTCCTCTGTTCTGAGCAGCAAAGGATGCTCATGGTTTTGAAGATTCTAACTTGCATAAAGCAGAAGACCTCACGAGCCATACATTCTGGGTGGTGACTCAGGTCACTGTACTGGAGAATGTATCCCTACTTGAGGATGTTTTTCTATTAATTATTTTCCCATTCATCAGCATCCAAATTTCCTAGTTATGTGTCCCTGGTTTCTCTTTTTTGACCATTCCTTTCATTTAATGCTTCAGAGGTGAGAGTTGGAGATACATTAAGATATATAAAACATATTAAATCCTCTGCTTTATCAGAGGTTTATATTTAAGTACTCAATATATCTGAAGATAAAAGTGATTTTTCTAAGGTCATGGAAAAAATAAATGCACTAACCAGGAGGTGTCTGTTTTTTTTTGTCTTTAAGTGAACAAATGAAATTACTTGGCTTCAGAGGCTAAGGAAAGAAAGCATCCAAACCTTCAGATATGAAAGCATTTAATCAACTACTTGAATTCAGGGCTCCATCATGTTTTCCTGCCTTCTTTGTGTTCCCCCAAACATGATCAATCCTCTGTCTTTGTCTCTCTCTCTCAGCTTCTGCCTCTCTTTCTCTCTCTGTCTCTCTGTCTCCCCTGAATCTCTCCCCCAATATACATATATACATATATGTGTGTGTGTGTGTGTGTGTGTGTATGTGTACACACATACATATATACATGTATGTGTACATGTATACATAAATATATGTGTGTACATATATATGTATATATATATATATGTATATATATATATATATGTGTGTGTGTGTGTGTGTGTGTGTGTATGTGTACACGCATACATATATACATGTATGTGTACATGTATACATAAATATATGTGTGTACATATATAGGTATATATATATATATATATATATATATGTATGTGTGTGTGTGTGTGTGTGTGTGTGTGTATGTGTACACGCATACATATATACATGTATGTGTACATGTATACATAAATATATGTGTGTACATATATAGGTATATATATATATGTATATATATATATATATATGTGTGTGTGTGTGTGTGTGTGTGTGTGTGTGTCTGTTCTCCTACTCTTCCATCTGCTAAGCATCCTATCAGTTATTATTACATGGATATCTATACACAATTCTGTCTTAGCTTTTGTTTGTGTGTATATTTAACTTCTTACTCCGTACATGAACAGCCATTAGCAAATGCTTTCTGACCTCCTACCTTTGATACCGACTATAATACCTGTCAATTGACAATCGCTGGTCAGTTGGTGAGTGAAGGAAAAGTCTGTCATGTTCAATCCCATAGGAGTATAAATGAATATAGCCATTTTACTTTGCTTCCTAGAAAACATTATATTATAGTTTCCTAATAGTGCATTTTTTTACAAGACAAATACAGGCTTTCTTATGTATAAACTTAAAATTAATGAAAGATGGGCACATACACTTAGGCCAGAACAAGTTCAAGCTCCCCACAACCATCAGTCACTTTTTCTTTTTTGAGGTCAATTTGAATCTTTAACAATTGGTAGGTTAGTCCAGATAGAGGTAGAGCTGAAAGCTTAAATATTTACTGTCTTCTCTGTGACAGACAACTCATAGTACAGATTTTATATTGCCTAAATTTTTTCAGTGAATTCAAAATTAAATTATTTACAAAGGGATTTCTGTAGTGACATTAAAAAGCAAAATTTTTATTTAATTGGGTTTTGTTTAATTTTTTTCTGAATCTGTTCTCCTTTCTCTATTTTCAGTGTGCTTTATGAATAGGATGAAATAGTAAAAATAACATTAAAAATGTTTATTATGAAATAATTTAAAATAGGAAATATTCATTTTTGTTTTAGGACACAGTGTATAGGTCTATTGCATTTTTCAGTAACAATAAAAGACATTGCTGATAAAGCTAAAACATGAAAAAATTAAGTACTTGTATGTATATTCACACACATATATACATACATACATATATACATATGTTTCTATATATATGTGTGAATATACACATACATAGACAAGTACACATATACTATACACACACATACACACACACACACACACACACACACACCCCTATCTTTCTCGCTCTTCACTATTATCGTTCCCTTAATCACACCAAAATCCATTAATCTCTCTTTCTCCCTCTTCCTATCCATAGGTCTCTTCCTCTTTCTTATAGTCTTCTTTCTAGTTCTATGTCATGATCAAATGAGTACTTGGGATTTTTCTGTTCTTTCTGTATTTTGGACATTGATACAATTTATAGGCTGACCGGGTAGAGGCACTTGCACATAGGCCTGACAATGTGACCCAAACCCCAATACCACCATGTAATAGAAGGTATGTGGGTGTCCTGTGTATGTGTGGAGGTCAAAGTTCAGCTTTAGAATAGGTTCTCTTATTTCGCTGTGTGTGTCCGTGGAACTGAAATCAGGATATCAGACATTTTACCTGGAGCTTTACACACTGAACCAGCTTACTCTTCCTGCAGGTAATGATGGCAGGGGGTATATAGACTATTAGTGTAAAAAATCTGTACCGATGAATACACAGAAAATGTTCTAAGAATTTAAGAAGAAAATATTTGGAGTGGGTTATTTCACTTTAAATATGCCTGGGAATCCATTATCTTAGGGCAGATAATATTGAAGGGGCACTTTAAAAAGCCAATACTTGTTTTCAAAGAGATGGTGCTAAATTTTAGAAATTCTTTGAATCATCCTTGTTTTTCTAACCTTCATGTGTGAACACACCAAATACTGCAAGCAAATGTTTACAAGTAGAGCCTCTCCAAATGCATGTATTTGGTTATGTTTCCTTCTGAGTGGATATTAGGACTAGAGTTATAATTTTCCGAATTAAATTAAGGGGAAATATTTTACAGAAACTGTGAGATATAAAAAAAATGTTAATATGGAAGACAACCAAAGGCTTGGGTGCCTCATTATTAAACAATAAAATGGATAAATATAAATGGATATGTATAAATCATACAACTCATCTTGACTAAATACACAATTGCAAAATAAACTACAATGAAGAAGTAGGGGATTTTTAAAATAAATGACGCTAGTAGTCTTTTTTTCCCCAATTTTTTATTAGGTATTTACTTCATTTACACTGTAAATGCTATCCTGAAAGTCCCCTATGCCCTACCCCACCTCCACTCCCCTACTCATCCACTCCCACTTCTTGGCGCCGGCATTCCCCTGTACTGGGGCATATAAAGTTTGCGTGTCCAATGGGCCTCTCTTTCCAGTGATGGCCGACTAGGCCATCTTCTGATACATATGCAGCTAGAGTCAAGAGCTCCGGGGTACTGGTTAGTTCATATTGTTGTTCCACCTATAGGGTTGCAGACTCTTTAACAGAATATATTGTCTTTTACTTTGAAAATATAACTTCAATTTAACATCTTGAAAATATCCCTTAGGAAAGAAAGTGGGCAAAGTTTGCTAAGATTAAAAATATGAAAAGTGAGATGGGCACGTATAAAGATGCATTAAAATACAGTTATGACACCAACCCAAAACGAAGGCAACATATTTAAAACCTTAGAAGACATGGATGAGTTCTTATTAGTATAAAAGAGACTATGGGTTAAAATATTAAATAGTTGGATTCCCTAACGGAACTTGGAAGATATGTTTTGAGATTTTTCCAAAGGAAAGCATTTGACCAGAAGCCGTTACAGCTGAATTTGGTTAAACATCTATAATACCACCATTTAATGGAACCCTAGTCAGTAAAGAGCTTGGTGCACAAGTACAGGGAGGAATAGAGTCAGGTTGTAGGAACTCACATTTAAAAGATAGGTGTGGTATTGGGAATTTATAATTCCTGTGAAGGAGAGACAGGCAAACAGATTTTGGAAGCTCATTGTCTAGCTAACCTATTTTAATCCCATGTTTCAGGGAGAAACCCCATCTCAAATATGAGCTTGGCAGCATCGGAGTAATGAGTGACACAGAAGGTTGGATTACTTCTGTCTCACACATGTCCTCAAACCCTCTGCCTATGTCTCAGTCTCCATCTCTCTGTCTCTCTCATATCTCTGTTTCTCCCTTCCCCCTCTCTCTTTACTTCTTTCCATACACATGGGTTCATATAGTCACAGATTGTTATTGTAATATTATTGTAATCATACCAGGCCATAATATGCATTAAAATTTTATACAGTAGAACTGGAGTGATGGCTCAACTGATAAGAATACATATTGCTCTTACAGAGAACCTATATATGTTTCTCAAAACCCTTGTAAGACAGCATGCAACACCAGTGCTAGTGGAACTAATTCCTTCATCACTACAAACCTAAATTCATGTACACACAAACACACAGTCACACGCATACACACACACACACATACAAATGGGGGGTAAAAATTATGCATTTATTTTATGAACATAGTACATAATGCCAACATCTGATGAACATAAGAGAAAAAGTAAAAATGTGAATCAATGTTTCTCATGAATATATGAGAAATATCTATGAAGAGAAGGAACCTGATGGAATACACTCTAGAATTTATCAAAAAAAAATAATCTTACTGTGTCAGATAAGTGTGCTTTCCAGAACCAAGAAAATCAGTGCCATGGTTCATGATTTCAGATGTTTGCAGAAGAAGCCAAAGCAAAATTCATTGAACAGGTATATGATAAAATGTCATAGCCAAGCTTGATAAAACTCCAAGATAAATGAGAAGAGCAGGAAATGACTTGAGTACATTATGGTACTCACTAAACCAGTGAGGCTAGAAAATTTCAGTTTAAACAAAACTCTAAATCGACACAAAAACAAATGAGTACTAAATTTAAGTTATTTAGAAAAATAACCATTATAATAAGAAAAAGCGCAACTGGAAGTTTGCTAATAATAATGTGTACTTAGATAACAAACTTATTTTATGGAATACAATGAGCTGATGAAGTAGGTGAATATAAATTGAATTAGGAACGCATTTACAAGTATTTCTTCATTGAATCAGTTTGGGCATTATTCCATTCTTATGGGTACAAAAGTCAACTCAGTAATATTAGAAAGTGACAGGATTGTGTGTTTGGGGCCAGTCTGGGCTATGTAGTACAACCTCCTTGTAAAGGGAAGAAAAATAATTCAAAAATCATTATTTAAGTGTAATACAGCTTTTGTTGCAATATTGGATTTTGGTAAACAATCTTAAACACACTATATAAGAATATATGCTTATTAAAATTATAACCATGAACAAGTCCAGAATTGTTGATAGCACTGAGTATAGAAGAATACATTTATTGTTGTTGATTGTCCTTGGGCTTGATTTCTGGCACTCACATGACAATTCACTGTGGCCTGTCACTTCAATTCCAGGGAATCACAAACACACACACACACACACACACACACACACACACACACACACACACGATTTTTAAAATAACCTTTAAATGCCTTAATTCTCCAAATGTTGAAATAACTATTTCGCAACTTAGATGCCTTTAGAATTACTATTGCTATAAACACTGAGGATTGATTTATCTACCAGTTTGACTGTCTTTCTATCTACCTACCTACCTACCTACCTACCAGCCTATCTATCTATCTGTCTGTCTGTCTGTCTGTCTGTCTGTCTGTCTATGAACAATTTCTATAATTATATTATCTGACTCATGTTTTAATAGGATTAATGTTCATGCTGTGAAACCTTTTTCAAAAGTAATTAAAAAATTATTTGAAACAAAAATTTCAATTAGTTCTGAATATTCTTAACCAGTGGAGAAATCCCTACCCTGCGTCTAGGGATTAGGACTTTGAAGTAAAAAGTTCACTCCTGTAAAGCTCTTTGGTTTGTGGTGGAGGTATTGACACACATTTTAATTTATTCTCCTGAAACTACTTAGAAAAAAATCCACATAAACAAGAATGTCAGAAGTCTTTTTCAGGTTCTATGCACATGTTCCAATATCCCCTTGCATTACAAGGAATTGAATGAAGAAGAATTTGAAATTCTCTGGGTTTGCTGAAGAAATTCTTTAATATCCATGGAGAAAATGAATAATTTCTCCCTCCCCTCCCCTCCCCTTCCCCCTTTCCCTCCCCCTCCCACTCCCTCTCCCTCCCTCTCTCTCTGTGCATGTCTGTCTGTCTGTCTTTCCTCCTCTCTCCTCTTCCCACCTCTCCTCTCCTTTTCCCCTCTCTCCTTTTTCCCAGTTCATTCCACGCACACAATAAGGTGTATAAATGCCTCTCCAAGTCTGTTCATTGTGCTTACATCTATATTAATATATTCAATTGTTTTAATAAGCTCCAATTTGACTTCAAAAGGAAAAGGCAGTAATCCAAGAAGAGTATCAGAGTTTGTGTTTGATCAAGTGCTGATATTAGCAGAATCTTGACTATTCTCTTTAGATATCTGTTTGTATAATTTTAAGAAGCATGTTGTATATCAACATGCTTGCTATTTTAATTTCCTGTATTAAAAAAACCATAAATTATTTAGAGTGAAATATTCATCACTTGTATAAGGCACATGAAATGTTTGCAGCACTTTGGATTAGAAACCTCTTTTGTGATGCATACAGAGGGTGTTGAGGGGCGTCTACCACTCACCAACAGGGTTTCTTCAAATACAATGAGCAAGCTGCACAAGGGAAGGTGTCTTCTTTTCATCAGGGTAGCTAGAGGACATATTTAGTCATCTATGAGGTAACTCTCAGAGCTATTCTCCTTTGCATTTCATTTAAAAATAAATTTAATTTCCTCTCCTCTGAGAAGCTGAGCGGCCAGAACACATCAGTTTGTATCTGCTGTAGTTTGCTTGGTAACAAAGAAAACTGGGGAAAAAGACTCTATGTGGGTTTTGTATCCATTAAGAAAGCAAATGAGTGGAGCTATTTCTAGTTGTATTCATAGAGAATCTACACACCAGGGAATTGTATATCTATACACTATGGAAAAACCACTTGAGTAACCAAGCTATAAGATAATGAAAGAATGAGCTACATTCTGATAATCTGTTACATATGAACACAAAAATGGTCTGTTAGACTTCAGTTACATTATAATTGATTAATATAATAAAATCCACTCTCCTGAACATATACAGTGAGATGCATTGAAGAAAACAGTTCATTATTCTAAATATGATGAAGCATATTATGACATGATATATTTTTAAAATGTATGAAATTCTCATAGAATAAATGAGGAATATTTTAAAATTGAGCTAGAAACTGGCTTCAACAAGATCTTAATACTAAAAGCTACTTTTGATTTTTTAACACAGTGAAGGAAACTATAGGTAGGTGGTTGAAGGGAACTTTTGTAATCCACTTTACATGCCTGATACTGTGTTTGATATCATTATGTATAGATCAAACAATGATCATGGAAACCACATTGATCTTTTACCATAAAAACCAGCAATATCTGCTAGGGGATAATTATATGCTATTTTAAGGGATATTAAATGTCTAACAACCACCACCAAAATCTATGGTATTTAAGCCTATTTACACTCATTATATACATATGCTTTTAAGCCTACTATGTGTAGACAAGTATAGTAGGAGCACAAAAACTCTAAAGCAGCAAAGAAAGCAGTCTGTGACTCAGAAAACACTGGAGAGTATTGAGTAGACATTATCAATATCTAATTATTGCAATGGATATGCATGCAACTATTGTCTTCATTTTTCCAATAATGTAAAGAAGATCTCAAAGTCTCAAACAACTACACAAATAAGGAGAACTTTAGCTATAGTCATCCAAAGCCCCACTAGTCTCCATCACTGCTCTGTATCTAAGCTTCATTTATTTGTATTGTATTCATGTATAAGTGGTTGATTTGTGAAGTGTGTATATTTGCACTTGAGTGTGTTTAAATAAGTGTGAGGTGCATGAATATGCAGGTCTCAAAGTCAGTGAGTATTCCATACATGTCAGTGTCTATTTAGAGACTGTATAGTTTTATAAAAATAGAACAAAGGGAAATCTGAAATGTTGAATGCCATTGTGCCATGTCTAGTTAGAACTATGTAAAACTACGTAATCGACATGAACCAACATGTTTACATTGTGACTTTGACTATTTTTCAAAATATCTATCAGAATATTTGAGGAGACACTGTTTCCATGTTTAGAGGTTAAATTACTACATTATGTAATCTGACAGTATTTTTATCTAATAAGTGCATATTATTTATAGCTCTCATAAAAATCATTGAAACTTAGACACATTTTATTGAAAGCAGGCACTTGTATTGTGATGCCTTTCAGGACGAGCTTGAGAGCCTTTTGGAAATACACTTTCAGAAAAGAAAGGTGTTCTGGCTGTTATTTAAAATGTGAGGTCATAAAGCTTTGGATTAATTGCATGTTTTGTACAAATGTCAGCTACTGATTTAGTTTTGATGGATCTATTTATGTCCTGTCTAAGTTTTCAGTGAGTTAAGGTTCTATTTTTCAACAGTTTTCTTTAGCTGAACCCTGTGAAATATAAAAGTCAGATGTCATAAGAAAACTAATTTTGTTTCCTTATAGAGTCTTCAGGAGACACAAAATGTATTTTTCTTTTAAAGAACTATGGTAATAGTAAAGGCAGTTAAAAAAAAAACAAACAAGACTTGAACTAATCTTGTTCATTTTTATACAACTGATAATTATAAAATATGAATATAACATAGCAAAGTGTAGCTGGCATGAGCATGGGGGCTAGGGAGTTGGTTCATGGTTGAGTACATGGTAATCTTAGGAAAGAATGGAGTTCATTTCCAGAATCCCAGAGACATCTGTAACTCCAGGTCCAGGGTATCCAACTTTCTTCTGACCTCAGTGGGCACGTGCACACATACACCCCATAACACACTCACACACATACTAAAGTAAAATATTTAAGCAATGTAAAGAATGAGTATGTGATTTTATTTGTAAGCATTCTACATTCTCACATTGAAGATAAGCTTAAAACAGTTAAAGAAAATCTGTAAATTAGTTTTTATTCTTATACATAAATACAAGACTTGCAGTGATTGTACGTAACATATTCACCGTTAGCATGGTTGATTTACTCCGTACCTACGCACAGTGTTTTAGAGATTGCGAACAGCTTTTCTTTTCATGAGATCATTTGGCACTCCCAACCCACTGTGGATTTCTTCTTCCTAACTGAGGCCACTTGATTATCTATATGTAGTATTAACACCATGATTCTGAAATCAATCACTATATCAAGTTTTTATAAGAACCACTAATTCAACTTTGTTGAATATCAGTTTTCTCTCTCCGATATTTTGGTATGGTCACTTTTCAGCTTTGTGTGAATATTTATAAAGCATTTTAACTGTTGAATATAACTCATCAATAAATGAAGATACGTTGTTCAAACAATGATTTTTCTCCCATGTGTATAGGACATCTTTAGAATGATGCCACTACTTTAGTCAGAAGTCTCTTTCACTTGTTTCCTTAGTGTATACCTCACTTTCCTATATTTGAAGCCTGTAGGTAAGGCACAGGAATACAAACATATGCAGGGCCCTGCTGTCTACTGTCTGATGACCTGGCAATTCACTGCTTCTCTAGAATTTTGTATAATTTTTAGTCTTAGAAACAAAACATTATTTTTTACATGTGAGAGATCATGAACCATGGTATCTGGGGCTGACAGAAGATAATTCAAGGGTATCAGTGTTCTTCTAGAACATAAGTGCTGTGGTTAAACCAAAGTTTTCAGGGTTGGTGATCATTTCCTTTACACACATACCCCTACAAATCCATAATGTCCAGTCTTAAATTGTTCATTACTAGGATTTGTACACACCTGATAGAACAGCTATAGTGTAATACCTCTTGAACTCTCTGGGCTCAGGATTGAGCTGTGACGAAAGGATGGACCATCTAGAGACTGCCATATCTGGGGATCCACCCCATAATCAGCTTCCAAACGCTGACACCATTGCATACACTAGCAAGATTTTGCTGAAAGGACCCAGATATAGCTGTCTCTTGTGAGACTATGCCAGGGCCTAACAAACACAGAAGTGGATGCTCACAGTCAGCTATTGGATGGATCACAGGGCCCCCAATAGAGGAGCTAGAGAAAGCACCCAGGGAACTAAAGGGAACTGCAACCCTATAGGTGGAACAACAACATGAACTAACCAGTACCCCGGAGCTCTTGATTCTAGCTGCATATGTATCAGAAGATGGCCTAGTCGGCCATCACTGGAAAGAGAGGCCCATTAGACATGCAAACTTTATATGCCCCAGTACAGGGGAATGCTGGGGCCAAAAAAAATGGAAATGGGTGGGTAGGGAATTGGGGGGGAGGGTATGGTGGACTTTTGGGATAGCATTGGAAATGTAATTGAGGAAAATATGTAATAAAAATATTAAAAAAAAGAAATCATTTGAAGTGACTTCGTTCTGTTGAATTGGCACACATAACACCCTGACCACATTTGAACTCTGTTAGTTCACCTGGTTTGATCTTGTCATACAAGACAACAAACACCCATTTCATTGAAAAGCACTTAACAATCTCTCAAGTTAAAGCGTGGCTCTTTTATAATTAAAATTATTATGGAAAGTGCAGAGAGTAAGTCTAGCCTGATAGGCAGGAGGGGTGCTAACAAATTTATTCCTGGAGGAGACTGAAGAACTAGTGCAATTTCTATAAATTGAATGATTGCTTTTCTATTAGTCCTATGGCATGGCAGGATTTCATAGGTTCTTAATGGATGAATAATTTGAGTGGCAATTTGTAACCATTCTTCCCTAAGATAACATTAAATACATTTCCAAGGCTGCCAATAATCTGTCACAGATGTACTGCCAGTTTCTTACTTGATTTGTGTAATTATTCTTTTGACTCTTAATATGACAAGAAATCATGTGAATCTAGTCATGACAAAACGAACAGAAAACGATGACCAATTTTAGATGTTATATATCTTGATTCAACATTCTCTCATCTTGGCAAAAAGTATCTGTACTGTTTATAAGAAAAGAAAAATCAGTTTTGGTCTTTTTTTCCATGTAATTGTTATTTCCATTATAGTTTCAGAAATTAATTTTATTAATTTAGACTTAATAATGCTTTTAATTTTATGATATGTATATCACTTAATGACAGCTACAGAAAATTGCAAAAAATGTGGAAATAATGATAATTCTTTACAAGTGGTACCATTATAAAGTTGGGAGTAGAGTTACTGAGAACCCAACTAAGTGCAAATAATTTGATATTATAATGAAAGAATATTTATTAGTGCCACTTACGTGCATATGAACTCCCAGAGGCTGTGGCAACACACACAAGACATATATATTCAGGCCAGACAGAATCTCAGAAAGGAGAAGGGAAGTGGGCACAAAGCCCCAGCCATGATGAAGATTCTATTAGCAACTTGTACTCTCTGAGAGAGAAAAAGGCAGTACTCTTCATGAAGTGATACTGGGTATACCAAACATAATCTAGGATAGGTATCATGATCAAAAATAGCTGACTAACACAAAACAGATTCTGTGTTCTGTTGTGTATGTTTGTTTTTGTTGATAATATGATTTAATGTTTTTTTCCCTTTCTCATTTTGATTTTTTGTTGTTTTTCTATTAATATAAGAAAAAAGATAAAATTAGGTAGATAGGCAGATGAGGAGAAAGACAATCTTGGAGGCCTCAGAGATGATGAAAGAATATGACCAAAATATATGAAAATTCAATAACAGGACAAGAATTAATTGCTGCACTATCATGTATGCAAGTCTACAGTAAAGCATAAAACCTGTCCTAGTCAAAGAAAGCAGTATTACAGTTTAGGACTTCAAAGCAAATTACAAACCTAAAACCATCAAAACAGCGTAAAATCAACATAATGACAGACACATAGACCACTGAATTCAGACAAAGCACTCTATGTGATTTCAATGTATCTTAATCACAGCATGACATGCTTTCTGGTCTGGCACTAGGTAATGTACAAATGGTCTATGCTTGTTCAATCATTGGCAGACTTTTCTCTATATATTTGACATTCAAATGTAAAAATTATGTTTCTTCACTGATCTACTTCTATTTGTTCTTGCTTGCTCTATACCCGTATGGAAAGAACTTTCAATTTTAACTGTTCATTTGCATTTATTGTGTCTTCAATTTTGTTTGTATAACATATAAGTTTAGAAACCTGCATCCAAGCAGGGTACTGGTCAGCTTTCTTTTCATCCTTTGCCATTTCAGCTACATATTAGCTGATTACATTATATACATATTAGTTACATTTTTAGAAGACATGGTTAGGTTTAGGATTAAAATGCACTTTCAAAACCAATCCAGAGAACATTAGATACATACTAACTACATTTTTAGAAGATGTGGTTAAGTTTGAGATTAAAATGCACTTTCAAAAACCAATCCAGAGAATATCTAAGACAATAAATTACCCAACACAGCAAAATTGAAGAAATTAAAACAGTCCACATACCCAGATACACTGTGCAAAACAGTAACCTTTGCATGTCCTTGAAGTTCCTACATCTGATTCTATTCATTCCTGGAATAAGTTATATTTTATATGTGTTTGAACTAGGGGCACTGTCCCCCTACATTTGCACACACAGAGACATATACATACATATACAGATATTTACATATATACAGATGCTCATACACACACACACATGAAAAATTAGATTGT
Organism: Mus musculus; assembly: GCF_000001635.26. Lineage (NCBI taxonomy): Eukaryota > Metazoa > Chordata > Mammalia > Rodentia > Muridae > Mus > Mus musculus. Next base: position 24,442,314 of record NC_000069.6, on the reverse strand, counting down.
ATAACCAAAGATCTCAATATTTGCACCTGTATATTTACTGATATATTATTCATAATATACAGGAAATGGAATCAGCGTAGGTTTATATTAATAGATGAATTAATAAGGACAAATGTGCATCCAAATATTTATAGTTATTTGAGAAGTCTGTTATTTAATCAAAGCTGTCTCTGTGTCTGTGTACCTTCTAGACTTGTGTCATTGCATCAGAAAAAGCAGATGAAAGGGAAGACTACAATGCCTGAAGCATAGATTAATTTTTTCATTTTAAAATATGCCTTTAGGTTTGCTTTAAATAATTTAATGTGAAAAGTGACATGTGGTATGATATGTCTGATGTGTGGGGGAGGGGCTAGGAATGCAGAATGCAGACATTCTTACTGTTCTTGCAAAAGGTTAATATAGCCCTGCACAACTCATTGTTCACAATGGCTTTATGTTATATATTCACATTTCTTCTTTCTAAAATATATTTTAGATGCAAAATCACATGACATTATGTTTCCCATTTGCATCCCGTATATGCATTTCCTAGTAACTAGCTATCAAGTTACCTTGTGTACAGTATATATAAGCATGCTACAGTGAAAGTTGGACTATTTGAAGTTTTTCAAGCATATAGAGTAATTAGTGTTTTGACAATGCATCTTATTTCAAGGTATTGTGTTTTGTCAAATCAAGTGTATTTTGCTATCTTTTAGAATTTATATTCTCGTTTGTCGAGAATATAAATTTAAACAAGTATTAGTTACATATCAAGCTAGTCCATCAGCATGTGGTCTAGTACTTGCAAAGGAATAGCTTTCTGCAATGTGCTCCATGAAGAGTGGAGGATTAAGATCCGTCACACATAATCCATATCTGCACTAAGTTTTTATCTAATATATAATCTGTTATAGGTTTGCTTGTTCACAGCATTCTACGTCTGTCAAAATTGATGTTTTGTGCCCTTGGAGTGGTGTATTAATTTTCCTATGTTATTTTACATGAGGGGTCTTCTCATACCATGGCATACCATTTAACTTATTTTCCATACTGATAATAAACCCTAGGGTCAGGTGCACTTCCCTTCTACTCAACACTCAAAAGTTCTAAGCCCTGACTCTTGTTTCCCAGGCATTTGTGTTCTGTACTTTATATTTCAAAGCAGTAGCTTTCGTTATTCAGGAGCTCCTCTAGCACCATGCCTACCAGTGAGATTACAAGCATATGCTCCCGCAATCCACATTTAATGTGTTGCAAAACAAACATTTTACTGTTTGAATTATCTCTGTTGCCCAACCTTTGTCTTCTTAATATACAGATAATAACTGCCACAGACTACATGTGAGCATTTGTTCTTCTATGTACTCATGACATTATAAGGGGGCGATAGTAAATGTGCTGGGTGTTTTGTTCTGCTTTTGTTTGGTTTTCCCTGTACAATGCGTGTGACTAGTACTCCTGAGATATTTCTTCACCCACTCACTTAGACTACACTCTTGGCAGTCTCCCTGGAACTACGGATACTGCGTGCATCACTTCCTCCAGTTCTGACATGAGTGTTGCTCTGAGGCTCATCCAGGAGCAGGTGTTTAACATTGATATAAACAGTGTTGTCTAACAAAGCCAAAAATCCTCCCGTATCAAGTCTCTGTTGGCCAATGGAACATTAACGCCAAAGTTAATTCCAAATTCAAGTCTCAGCCATGACAGTTCATTATGCTACCTGCCAGAACTGCTGGCCCATGGAAACCCTTATTTTAAAAATTAAGGCAGAGTAAAACTTTCTCAAATAAATACCTTGTGGTTTGGAGTAACAGACTTCCATTTTCATTTTTTTGCAGGTTTTTCAATTACTAAATTGAGATTGCATAGTAGTTAATTCCTTAATAAGATTTCTGGTTTAATATAGAAACCTGCTTAATTATAACAGAAGTACCCACAATATCTTGCAAATCATTTGCTGCTATGATAGAAAGCTTTAAAAAATGTAGAGAGTTGAAAATAAATGTAGCCATGTTCATGGGTCTATAGAAATTTAGATCATAAACAGAATCCCTCAATCAATCCGTTCACACCAATAAGATGTTGACTGTTATTTAAGTGAACATTTTATGTATTTATATGATTTTAAAACAAGTTGATTTTAAGTTTACTTGGTTTCACAAGACTTATTTAAGTGAAATTTTAAACAACACAGCTATAAATCAAGAATCTGTAATATAGATATGGTATACTCTGTTGGCTTTTATTTAATCCTTTATTTTAAACATCCTCCCTCCTTCCAAAGTCCACGTTGACTTACACACCCTCCCCAAATTTAGGATATCTTTTTGAGTTATTGTTACATGCACACACACACACACATACACACACACACACACACACACACACACACACACACAATCGCACCAAAGTATATTTCTGAAGAAAACTGATCCTCTTTCTCAGCTCGCATTGACCATTGACAGTGTGAGATGTGGAATTATCCCTGCCCACATTGGCATTTCAAGTAGTGTTAGCATTATGCTGGTCTTATTCAGGCAACAATATTCCTGAATGTAAATATGTGCAACTTTTCTATCATATATAGAAGAATCAATCTCATAGCCAGCATCCTGGCAAACTGGTTCAGATATTCCTTCCATCCCCACTTTTATGACTTTCCTTGACCCTTAGGTATACTGGTTGTGTTATACATGTATCAATTAGGTTGGTCACTCCACAACCACTGATTATATGCATTTTGACCAGTTGTGGGTCTTTTTAATGGTCTTCATCTGTTGCAAAAAGAAGTTTATTTGAAGCATGGTAAGAGTTACACTTACCTGAGACTAAGATGGCAAGTTTTCAGAATACAGCTTGCAATTATAAGGGCAGAAACAGGTTCTCCTCAGAGGTCTATGAGTCTCCAGCAACAACTAATGGGATAAGTTACAGTTACCTTCCTTACAGGTGAATTACAGGTGACTCACTTACAGGTTCTACCCTAAGTTACCAGGCATGGGTTCCTCCTATTGAGAGAGCTGTTGTTTATCTCTAAGATAAAGGTAAAAAATTCTGCACCCTTGGAAATATGTTGATGGTCCAATTTCTGCAGTGTATTGCAGTAGTTCATAGCTCTTGTGATAGAGTAGGAATGCCTATGATTCCTATTCTGTGGCAGTTTTCAAAGCATCTATTAATACCTAATTAAAAAAAACTGAAAAAAAAGAATGAAAGGGAAGGGAAAATATAATTTTATTACAATCACAAAATATAAAAATATAATAAATTTGTCTCAAAACTTTAAAAAAAAAAGCATCTATTGGTATTATGAGGCTGAGATTCACTCCTCAGAATGGAGAATTTTAGGTCACTAAAAGGTATTATACTGATAAAAGTAATCCAGAACTTGTAATACAAAGAATGCATATTTCCTCCCTCTCCCCCACCCCCTCCCCCTCCCCCTCCCACTATGGGGATCCTAGCTCCAAATCTTTATGTGTGAAAATGTAACTAGTAGTAGCCACAGAAACAGGAGTGTAAAAAAGGAGCATTGAATGTGTGTTGCATTGGGAGGTTGTAGAGAGGAGGATAGTATGACACAGACACTATACAAGGAGAGTAGGAAAATCCGGAGGGTGCTTCATTTGGACAGAGGATAGGAAAGAAAATACTGAGGGAGAGGGCAGTAAGAAAGAACACCAAGGGTAGTTGCAAAAGATATGGGAAAACATATTGTTCCTTGTATTTTAAGATGTACATATAAATATATGTATGTTACATATGTAAATAATTTAAATGACATTGTGTGTATGAGCTGAAAATAGTACCCAATACCAAGCATAAGAAGCCCCATTTCACTTTGTTGTTCAGAGGAGTATAAGAGTGCCCCATAAACTATAGGCTATTGCCATTTCTCTAAATTGCCTCAAACAACTTGAAGTAAGACCCTATTGCTAAAAATACCACACTCTTCATCCATGACCCTTGGAGAAATAACAGAAAACAAAATTTGGAGGGAATTTAAAGTACAACAAGTGAAAGAATAACTTTTTTTAAAAAAGTATTTTATTTATTTACATTCCAGCCCCTGCATCCCCCCTGAGCCCCTGGTCCCACATTTCCTCATCCCATTCCTCCTCCCTCTTGCCCACTAGAGATTGCCCTTCACCAAGCATCCCCCTTCCCTGGGGTCTTAAATCTCTCAAGGATTAGGCCCATCTTCTCCCACTGAGGCCAGACCAGGCAGTCCTGTAGTATATATGAGCCAGGGGCCTTGTTGGCCTAATTATGCTGCCTGGTTGGTGGCTCAATCTCTGTGAGCTCCCTGTGGTCCAGATTAGTTGAGAAGGCTGGTCTTCCTATGGAGTCACCTTCCCCTTCAGCTTCTTTAATCCTTTCCCTAATTCAGCCATACTGGCCCACAACTTCAGTCCAATGGTTGGGTGTAAGTGTCAGCTTTTGTCTGAGTCAGCTGCTGGGAGGGCCTCTCCGAGGAAAGTTTTGCCAGGATCCTGTCTCTAAATACATCATGGCATCAGTAATAGTGTCAGTCCTTGGTGTTCAAGCCACATGGGATGAATCTCAAGTTGGGACAGTCACTGGCCCACCTTTCCTTCATTCTCTATTTTTGTCCCTGGAGGTTCTGTTAGACAGAAACAATTCTGGGTTAGAAAATTTAACCCCATCCTTCCACTTGAGACCCCGACTATTTACTTGAGGTAAATTCTTTGAGTTCCCTCTCTCCATTGTTGGGCAGTTTGGCTATAGTCTCCCCGACTCAGTCCTGAGAGTCTCTCACCTCCCAGGTCTCTGGTACTCTCTACAGAGTGCCCCCACTTCCCCTCAGGCGGCATATTTCCTTTCTCCTGGCCATCTGGGCTTCTCGCCTGTCCCTTTGCCCATACCTGATCCTATTCTCTTCTCTACCCACTCTGCTGTCCCACCCAGGTCCATCCTTCCTTGTGCTTCCTGTGACTATGTTGTTCCCCTTTCTAAGTGGTTTTGAAGCATCCATACTTAGGACTTCCTGCTTTTTAAACTTCTTAGAGTCTGTGAGTTGTATTCTAGGTATTTTGTACTTTTTGGACTGTATCCACTTATCAGTAAGTACATACCATGCATGTCATTTTGGGTTTGGGGTTTAGTTGTTCAGGATGGTATTTTTCTAGGTTGCATCCATTTGCCTCCAAAATTCATGATTCATGATTCTGGTTTTTAATAGCTGAATAGTATTCCATTGTGTAAGTGAAACACATTTTCTGTAGTCATTCTTTATTTAAGGGGTATCTAGGATTACAAATAGGGGGTATGGTGGTATGGTGGAGCATCTTTTGGGTATATGCCCCAGAGTGGTATAGCTATATATTAGAAATAATTCCTATTTTTTGAGGAACCACTAAATTGATTTCCAAAGTGATTGTTCTATTTTGCAATCCCACCAGCACTGGGAAGAGTTTTCCTTATTCTCCACATTTACATGTGCTGTCACTTTGATATTTTGATGTTAGCCATTCTGATGGGCATAAGGTGGAATCTCACTGTCCAACAAGAAAACCAAACACGAAAAGCTTTGCTACTTGGAATGTTAAAAAAAAATAACTCTCTCTCTCTCTCTCTCTCTCTCTCTCTCTCTCTCTCTCTCTCTCTCTGTGTGTGTGTGTGTGTGTGTGTGTGTGTGTGTGTGTGTGTGTGCACACTATGGTGCATGAATAGAGGTATGATAACAACTTATAAGATTTTGTTCTTTCTTTCAACTACATGGGTTCAGAATTCCAACTTAATTCATTAATTGTAGTAGCAAGTTGAAAGATCTCATTGACCCCAATGGGTTGGTGTTTTGAAACTGATATTTAAAAAATACAAATATGCTTCATATGCGTATATATTCATGTGAATGCATGTTACAATGAGTTTCTTATAAAAGACTTATGTTGAACTGACAAATCAGTGAGGGGAAGTAAGGCAGGTGCTGTGCAAGTGATGAGCCACAGCCTCTAACTCTGAGGATTGGTAGCAAGTGGGACAGAGTGATGAAAGGCCTATGGTTCAAAGAGGAACCAAAAATGAAAAAGCACATAGTATTACAGGTATTGATCAAGTAGGTCATAGTTCTTCCATAATAAGACATCAATTACAGACCATTTTTAGTTTAAAGATAATATTCTTCAAATATTCTCATTTTATTTGATCTCTCTCAGAGAAGAAATCAAAAGAAAATACTTTCTATCTATAAGGTTTGTATAATATCTTGACAAAATTAAACAAAAAATGTTCCTGAGAGGAATAAGAACATTACATTTCTTTTTAAATTAGATGTTAAAATCAGAAACAGGAGGATGATAAGATAAATTACAAAATATCTACAAATTCTAATATATCCTGTTAATAATGCAGTTTTGTTATATGAGAAAAATTCTTTTAGTGTATCCTCATTTTTAATAGATCATATGATTGTTTTGATGAACCTATCAGAGTATAGGATAATTTAAAAAATTTTAAAAAGCAACAACAGAGTATGGGTTAAAGTTCAATATACTTTCAAAGAACATCTCTCAGCAACAGGACAACAGAAAGAACTTTTCAACCCATTTATAAAAACAACTAGAATTGCTTTTAATTATTTCATCAATTATTTTCTGGAGGTTACCTCTAAACAATAATTAAAAACTAAATTAAGAAATTTAGAATGGTAAGAAATGAGGAGATACAATATCCATTTGCTCATGACATAATTTTTAGCATTAAACAAAAATGAAGGACTATTTAGTTACTGAGCCCTTGGAGGAATTGGGTGGTGGAAAAATTGATTAGCATTAACCTTTGAGAGCAGGTTTAAGATGAGTAGTTTAATTTTATGTACCTTCTTATTCACCAGTAATTTGTCACTTGTCATATTCCATTCAAATGTCTATAGCAAAAAATATTTTAAATTGGCCAACTTGTGAACAATAGAAATTTATTTTCAGAGATTTAGAGCTGAGAAGTCTAAGATTCAGGCATCTACAATCTTTGAGATGGGCCTGTCTCTTCACAGAAGCCTTTTTTCTAGCTCTGTCTTATACACTTTTAAAACATCAAATCCACTCTCTGCCCTCTATTATGGGGTCATTAAGTGCATTAATGAGTAATTTTTACCTGTGATCTAACTACTCTCTACTAAATTCCCACCTCATCATTTGGGGATTTAGTGTTTCAGAGTACCAATTTGAGGGGACTGAGTTGTACAATCAAAACTGAGAAATAATATTAAGCACTAATGTCATTATTCATGAAGATGATA